>NC_056577.1:5489665-5554665 GCF_018340385.1 Cyprinus carpio
ATGGATTTTGTGGTAATTTCAACATTTACTATTACTATTATTATTACTTTTATTATTATTACTACTACTAATATGATTCAGTACTGTTTTTTTTTTTTTTTTTTTTTAAATAAAGCACTACTTTAGTTTTTGTTCAGTATGCATTTTAAAAACTATCGGTTAATTAATCGGTATCGTGTGGTCCAACCTAGCTATTGGTATCGGCAAAATCCACTATCGGTCGACCTCTAGTGGAAATATTGTTCAGTATTATGTATGTTATTTATATATGTTAACTAATGTAATTGACTAATGTTAACTAAAGACCTTACTGAAGAATGATGCAGATGAAGCACTGAGTGCATGGCACTGCGACCAACTTAACATTTTACAGAGTTTAATGTAGCAATGGGGTCCCTCAGTTTTTCAAGATCAGCTTTAATCGTGTAACTGTTAATAGATTTGAACAAAGAAATAGTGTTACTATGCACAGGCCGTATTGACTGCAAATACAAAAATAAGACAAGTAAAGAAAATGCAGTACTTATTAAAATAATCACCCTTTATTTAATTATATGAACACAGAAAACTGCTGTTAACAGGTTAATATAACGTTTCCAATTCTATGACTAGTAAAATAATGTAAACTTACTCTGATGAACACTGCTCTCCTCAAGTAGCTGCCAGCGCTGCGTCTTCTTCTTGTGTGACTTTCAGCGTTAAGGCACAATACTGCCACCTGGGAGCTCAACCAGGTACTGGCCCTGGAGTATTTACATGTGGTGTTTTCATAAGAGAACTGTTCATTTTAAATATTGTGGTATATCGTCACACACTAAATTAACACTATATTGATAATTGTTGCTTTGAATATCACGGTTATCGTCAATACCGGTATATCGCGACACCCTTACAGCAGATAGATAGATCGATAGATGTTAAGAAATATTTATATAAAAATATTTTTGATAAGTTTAATTATATTTTCTCATTTATAAAAAAGTCTTTTAATTGTAAAAAAAAAAATATATATATATATATGCATATATGCATTCACCCAAAATGTATGTTAAGACTGTAAATGTTTTTTGTAATCTAGTCTAAATGGAGCTGTGGAGCTCCGGAGTGTCTGTGTGTTTATATCTGAGCAAACGTTTGCTGATGTCCATGAAAGTGCCTGTATAGTGTTGGACTGGAAGAATAAGAAACGCTCTGCTGCAGCCGGATCACAGCATCCAGACTGAACCGGAGCGGGCTGCAGTGTTGAGCTGAACACGTGTGAAGATTGATTCCTGCAACAGTGCAAGATGAGGATGCTGTGTGTGTGTGTGTGTGTGTGTGTGTGTGTGTGTGTGTGTGTGTGTGTGTGTGTGTGTGTGTGTGTGTGTGTGTGTGTGTGTGTGTGTGTGTGTGTGTCAGCTGTAGTTTGTGGACAGATGTGTTCCCAGAAGTGAACTAAACCCGATGAACCTCCCTGAGGATTTGTGTTTCTCCTTAATGAGCTTCATGTAAAAACAATGAAAGGACTTCATCCAGAGCTCAGCAGACCTGTGTGTGTTTGAGTGTGTGCTGTAGATCTGAGACTAACTCAGTCTCTTGAAGGCGAGTCAGTGAGTGTCCTGATGCGACCGCAGCCGGTTGTTTTCTCTCGTGGAAAAATCAAAGCCGTATCAGAGAGAGAGACGGATGCAGATAGACATTAGCTGATTTATTCCACACAAGAGCCACTTGCATGTGTCTGTGTGTGTGTGTGTGTGTGATCTGACACAACTGCTCTCTAAGGTCTTAAATGTGACTCAGCAGATCTGTTGTGATCATGTGACTGTATTTGTTTTATCGTTAATGTCCCACACACTGTCATGTCAAATCTTTATTAAATAACAATGTTTGGGCAAAGAGCTTCTGCAGACATGAAACAAACATGAACTGGCCTTCAAGAGTCTGACCAGAGATTTTGCAATATTTGGCAACCCTATTTGGCATTTGTTGAAATAGGGAAGGGCAACACCAAAATATGTATATCACCCGTTTAACTCTATTATTATAATTATTATTAGGACCCTTACTCTTGTTCTTCTAAAGCAGTGCTTCTCAAACCTGTCCTGGAGGCCCCCCTGCCCTGCACCTTTTGTATGTCTCCCTTATCTAACACACCTGATTCCTGGTTTGGGAAGCACTATTCCAAAGATTATTTTTTTTCCCAACTTTAGAGGCATTTTGGGGGTCTTAACGTGCTCAAAAACTCTTGAAAATTGACACACACATTGGAACCTGCGGCCATTAGGACACCGCAGAGGCTGGGACCTGGGCATGGCACAGGGGCTCTACGGCACCCCCTGGAACACAGTCAGAAAACTTGATGTATATCTCACACATACTTGGACGTATTCATATGAAACTCGGTACACTTATAGATCTCACTGAACCGAACAACTTTCGCACTGCATGTCATAGGCTCCGCCCAACAGGAAGTTGGCTATTCAGAGCTGTGTAAAAAGCGCACGTTCTGGAATTTGATATACTCCTCCTAGGTTTTGTACCCAATTGTCACCAAATTCGGTCAACATGATCTCAAGACAATGGGGATGCTAAATTACAAAGGGATTTTTGATATGATGAAAGGTTTCAAAATGCTTTGAAATCAGCTTCTTATTTTTACTCGATTTTCTTCAGACTTCATCAGAGTAATGTCAAATGTCATGAAACTTGTCACACACATCATTATTAATGATAGTTAGACACTGGCAAAAGCTCATAAATGGGCGTGGAGAATGCGCTCTATAGCGCCACCTTTTGTCAAAGGGGGTTCGTTTTTCCTACAGTCACCAAACTCGGTACATATATTGGTCTCATCAAGCCGAACAACTTTCTAATTTACAGTCATTAGTTACGACCAACAGGAAGTCGGCTATTTTGATTTTAATGTAAATTTTGGGAAAAATCAGGCTGTGAATTAATGCATACTCCTCTAAAGAGAATCAAAATTCACACCAAACTTTGTCAGCATGATGACAAGATACTAAAGATGCTAAATTGCAAAAGGATTTTGGATATCTTGAACAGTGTTGCCATGGTGATTCATCAAATAACAGTAAAAAAAGAAACTTATAAATCTTATATATTTAAAGTGCATTATCTAAACACTTCAAAACTTTTTACATATGGAAAACGTCATTTATGAGGAAACATTCTTAGTGTCATGAATTTACAATGATCTCTGGCTAAAAGAAAATTAAATACTATAAAACACTTGAGCTGACATTTCAGGCTGTAAAACTAAGATTGTCCACAAGATGGAGTCATAGGATAAGAAATATTTTAAGCCTAATCTTGTTCAGCTCTACTTTCTCTACTCAGTTTATCTACAAATGACAAATAATTGCATAGAATCAGTTGATATGTACTGGACTGTCGGTATAATTTTACATAATTATTTTAGAAATGTTTATAGAGCAGTAAAACCATAAAAAAAATTGTAGATCATTAAAAGTTTTATATATCCTATCCTCTCTCACTCATAGGATAAGAAATATTTTAAGTCTTTACTGCTCTGTTCAATTAGTTAGACAAACAAATACTTAAAATAAGTTCATATATATATATATATATATATATATATATATATATATATATATATATATAGTGAGGATCATAACTGATCTTGCTATATCACCAGCTGTTAATTACTGAGTAAAATGGTAACACTTTACAATAAGTTCTCATTTGTTAAGTAACACTTTACAATAAGTTCTCATTTGTTAACATTATTTAATGCATGAACTAACATGAACCAACAATGAACAATATAGTTTTACAGCATTTATTAACCTTTGTTAATGTTAGTTAAAAATGTTCTTGTTCATGTTAATTCACAGTGCATTAACTAATGTTAACAGATACGACATTAAATTTTAATAATGTATTAGTTGTAAACTTAATATTAACTAACATTAATAAATGCTCTATAATGATTGTCATGTTAACTAATATAGTTAATGTTAACAACTGAAACCTGTAAAGTGTTGCCAAAGTTTTAGATATTGTTGCGTGTGTCTGTATGTGTGTGTGTGTGTGTGTGTGTGTGTCACACTCTTGATTTTATTGTGTAACCCTTTCATTGCTGTAACCCTTAAAACCAGGCTTCCAGAAGTTTACTGTAAATGCATGTGCCCACTGTGCAACGTTTTCCTGATGCCACCGGGGTGGAGATTGCGCTGATGGCTTGGACCCGCTATCGCTGCTTGCAGCTATATTTATTATTTGTTCTTGTATTGGTGTTAGCGCTATTAGCTCTATATTTTGCAAACTATGAAAGTCTGGACAAAAAAAACATGAACTGGCCAATCATATCATTTCCATGTATATTGTACAGTCAGTGACAAAGAAACTGACAACCAAACGTGTAAAACGTGTAGATGTGCGTCACATGGACGTCTGTGATTGTGAGCGTTTTTAAGATGTCATTTCATGGTAAAAATAGTTCAACTTTTTAAAAATACATCTGAAGACCCTTGAATTTTTTTGATGTTTCTCTTTGTATGTGAATGTGATAACTCCAGTTAATGTCCCATCTAACTGCCCGGTTCCACCCAAAACTACCATAACCCATCGCAAAATTAAAAACCAAGCTGCACTTCGACTGGTTTGAAATGCTGTAAAGTGAGAAAAGTCACAGAGTGAATGTATCTGACTCTGTGTGTGTGTGCGTTTGGGTGGTTTATGAGGACACAAATTTGTATAATGACATGGGTATGACAAAGGTTTTACAATATGAAGGTGGTTTATGAAGACACTTCTTGTGTCCCTGTAATTCAAAAGCGTTTAAAAACATACTAAATGGTGTTTTTTTGAAAATCTAAAAATTCACATTTCATACAGTTTCCTGTAAGGGGTAGGTTTAGGTGTAGGGTTGGTGTGGGGCAATAGAAAATACAGTTTGTATTAAAAACCATAACACCTATGGAGAGTGCCCATAAACCAGCAGTACCAACGTGTGTGTGTAGGGGTTTAATTGTGTTAAATCCAATTTGGCTGCTGGTTGTTGCTCTTTTTATTCCTCTTCCCACAATAATGCGTTGGTTGTTGTGTCTTGCGAACCCCGCAGTGCCGCCTGCTTCCATGTGATGTCATTTGAGTGTGTGTTCTGCGTCAGAACACCTGATCGCCCAATCACATCGCTGCTGAGGCTCTGTTCCTCTCATTAACTCAGTTAGCTGAGTATTTAACAGCTGCTTTGCTAATTCAGCCTCTTCCTGTACATGTCTGTGGTCTGATCCCACGTCCAGGAAATCTGTTTATTTGCTTTGGAATCTGATGGGAGTTTCTCGGTTCATGCAGCACAGAATCAGAGGATGTTTCACAGGACACATACTTGCACTAATACACAAACACAGTTGTAGGTTCTTCACATGCACTCGTGTTGGTCTGATGGTTACAAACCTCAGTGCTCAACTGCTGTTGAGAATGCAACACATACTTGCATTTCGGAATGCAACGGCACACAAAATGAAGCATAAGTAGAAGTGTTTGCGTTCATGTAATTGTACAAAGTTTCGAGCTCCACACATTTATCCTCCCAGCACTGTCCTGAACTCCACACAAGTGTCTTGAGTTCACATCAGCGTTTTCAGTGTCTGTGATGTCCGCATCTAACTGCGATGGGAATAATTGCAGTGAACATTCTCATAAGGTGTTTCGTTACTATCCCTAATGATCTGGAAGGTCAAACACACTGAGAAGCTTATGTTCTTCAGCTGCTCTGAAAGGCTGGAGAGAAACCCGTTCATGAGTGTTTCATCCAATCGTGATCACTGAGCACTTTACATTACAATCACATATAGCATTCCAGTGAGGAAAATGCCACAAAGTGCAGTTTTATATTTCTGGTGCAGTTATGAAGCACTCGAAATCAACTCAAGACATCTCGTGAGGGCACTGTGCTTTTTACATATATTGTGATTTGCCTGGGTTTGTTTTGTTCTCACATTCATTTCCAGTTCCCAAATATGTTTGCCCTTCTGTAAATTCATTTGTGTGATTTTTGCAGGAGCTTATTTAAAATATTATCAAATGCACAGAGAAACTCCATGTAAAAAGAAGCTTAAAAGGACACGTTATCATATCACACTGAATTTAACATTTGAATATGAGTTTGTAAGATTATTCAGCTGTAATTAATTCTCTTCCAATTTAGTAAGAATTCTCTCTCTGATTTCTGTTCCAAATCTAAATCTCTCTAAACTCTGTTTCTTTCTCTTTCTGTTTCTCAGGATGAAAATGAGACGTCACAGGGTTTTCTTGATTTGCACGGTGGGACTGTGTGTCATTTCCTTCCTGCATTACTACAAGGCTCTCCACTACGTGTCCCTGCTGAGGGAGTTGTCTGCACCTTACCCTAACATCAAATCCTTCATCATGGTGACTGGTTTCTTCTGGAAGGAGGGCTCCACCCCGCTCTCCAGCACCTCCCCGAGGCAGGAAGGGCCTCTGCTGGTCTACAGGATGTCGGATGGCAAGCCCCGGGCCGGAGAAGGCCTGGTGCTCGACACCGGACAAGAACCTGAAGCACCACAGCCGTGGAAGAGACCTGAAGATCCGCAGCGCAGGAGCTCAGGCCCTACAGAGGTACTGGCTCTGCTCCTCTGTAAAGTCATGTGTGATTTCTGCACCAAACAAACACTCCCACATCTGTCATTGGTCAGTCAGATAGATATTTCCACCTCAAACTCATCCGATTAGTTAGGTTAGAGTAAACCTTAACCCTAAGTCAAAAGATGACGTGAAGTCACTCAAACAAACAGATCAATGTTGTGACTATAAACGTCTTACAGACAATGAAATTGAAAGAGCCAAAACATACAAGAAAAAAATAATTGCATACATAAAATAATTTCGAATTTTGAGTGGTCCAGGTATTTAAACAATCACTGGGGCTAATAAATATTCAAGATTATGATTACTGCTTCCACAAATGATTGTGAATGTGCTGATTACAGCATTAGAAACCCATTGTGTCAAGTTTTTTTATGAAAATTGTTCATAATGAGCAAGTTTTAAGCAGTCAGATGTTTCACATTTGTTTGCTTGGGCACATGAGTATAATAGTGGATTTTCTTGATGCTGCACCATTCGCTTGAAATGTAGAATATGGTGAATTTGCTGCTGAATTGAGCAGCTCAACAAAACTTGAACATGTCCCACTGTAAACAAATTATTTATGATTTGCATCATTTGTTTAGCCCTAAGCGTCAGTACATCTTTGTCCAGATTCTGCTGTCTTCTCATGGGGCTTGTTCTTCAATAATCAGGTCCATAAGGGAGGTTTGATCGCCTGGCAGCCCAGCAGCCCGACCAACCAGAAGCCCGACCCGCAGAGAGACTCTGCAGTAAGAGTTGCGGTGAACAAGTTTATGCCACGTCACGCATCGACTCCAGAACTGCTGGAATCCTTGGGCGACCTGCACCGCCACACCCACATCCTCCAGAATGACCGCACCCCTTATTTCGTCCGCACCAAAGCAGGCGCTCTGTGCTTCCGTCAGGGGACTGAGGTGGCACCGCCTAAAGACGAGACATTGAAAGTGAGACCCAGCTTAGCTGCAATCGGGCAGCGGAGAATATTGCAGAAGCCTGACGAGTCACAAACTTCAGCAAAATCAGTGGAGGAGTCCGGAGCCGCTCAAGGGAAACCCAAGAGGGGCAAGCGGCTGGTGAAGTGCGTTTGTCGGCCGGGGTGGCACGGTCCTTACTGCGGAGTACCCACTATGGTGTACCACTCCAATCTGCCCACGAAAGAAAGACTGACACCCCGCGAGATGCCTCGACGCGTCATAAATGCCATCAATGTGAACCATGAGTTTGACTTGTTGCACGTGCGCTTCCGCGAGCTCATCCGGGCCGTGGATCTCTTCATCGTGTGCGAGTCCAACTTCACAGCGTACGGGGAGAGGCGTCCGCTGAGATTCCTGCACCTGCTGCTCAACGGAACGTATGATTACGTGCGCCACAAGATCCTCTACGTCTTCCTGGACCATTTCCCAGAGGGCGGCCGACAGGATGGATGGATCGCTGATGACTACCTGCGCACGTTCCTGACTCGCGATGGCATGGCGCGGATCGCGGGCTCGCGGCCCGATGATGTTTTTCTCATCAATGATGCAGACGAAATTCCAGCTCAGGAAGGAGTCCTTTTCCTTAAGCTTTTTGATGGCTGGACGGAGCCTTTTGCCATCCACATGCGGAAGTCCCTGTACGGATTTTTCTGGAAGCAGCTGGGCTCCCTCGAGGTGGTGTCTGGATGCACCGTCGGGATGCTGAGGGACGTCTACGACAACGATGGGATTCGGCTCCGGCGGCGGGAGTACTACACCATGCAGGGATTCCGGAAGTATGAGAATGACACTGGCCACATCTTGGTGCAGTGGTCGATTGGAAGTCCGTTCCATTTTGCAGGCTGGCACTGTTCCTGGTGTTTCACGCCAGAGGGAATTCACTTTAAACTCATTTCAGCCCAGAATGGGGACTTTCCTCGCTGGGGCGACTACGAGGACAAACGTGATCTCAACTACATAAGGGAGCTGATCCAAACAGGGGGCTGGTTTGATGGCTCTGTGCAAGAGTACCCGCCCTCGGACCCTAAGGAGCATATGTATGCCCCGAAATACATGTTGGATAATTACGATCACTACCGCTACTTGTTGGAGAACCCTTACGCCAAGCAGTTCAAGCTAGGAGGTGCGTAGAGCAGAATGAGGGCCAAATGTTGTAAAGATGGTTTGATTGAAGACAGTAAGAAAGGGGAACAGAGAGGGAGAGAAGACATCAGCGTCCTGTTCTTCTCTTTCCTCTCTCTCTTTCATTGGTCCCAGCATCCAACACCGTCCAATAGCTGAAGTCTTCATGTGAACACAGGCCTTTCAGAGACCAACAGCAATCCTTTCTGTTTTGGTTGATGTTTACATGAATGATTCCCAGCGTTCTTTGAGAGACTCTGCAATAGACGCCTCCTGTGTTCACTGTACAAGACTGTGTGTGTGTGAGAGACAGAGTGAATGTGTGTGTGATCAGACTGAATTTCGTTGGTGCACAGACTTTCTCGCTTGCACTTCAGAATCAAAATAAGAAACCCAAATTTTGGGTTTTTCAGCTTGTAAAATCCTCCAAACTCAAACATCTTTTTCCTCGGTCAGAAAAAAATCTTTGTGTATCATTGTGAGCTGTTCTGAATGAGTTTGTGGACGAGAGAGAGAAAGAGACCATTCGAGAGAAACAGGGCTTAGTTTGAGCTCTGCTGGGTTCTGATGGAGCTGATATGTATGATTGTGCCGAGCGAGAGAGGTCTCCTTAGACAACACAAATGAGCTTCCTGTTTGAGAAATCCTTGCAGAAAACATCCTAAAACTGGGAAAAGAGCTGTATTCAGATCATATATTTAGTTCAAACAGTCGTTAATGTGAACCACCCATGTTGTGCACAAGAATGGGGAGATGCCAGATAAAAATGAGACAGACAGACTGGCAGCATTTTAAGACATTATAGCCGCATTCCGACACAAAGGTTGTTCCAAATCATGTTCTGCCTTCTAATATCCTTTCTTTTGGCCAAATTCAGAATTCTATTCTGTCATCTTTTCCAGAGAAGGCATGATCCAAGAATGCATTGTGACAGTCTACTTGGAAAAAAATCCATCCAAGATGGGAAACAAAGACTTGCTGATTATAAATGCAATGTATTCAATACAGAAAAGCATTGATAAAAACAGTTCAGTCCAATGTGTATATTTAAAAGCATCCCGTTGTTAGCCTAGCAACATGCATCGTGCTTAACTAGACTCAGCAATGCAGCTCACAGTGTTTTGGAACAGAGCCATGCAGTGTTTGGTGATCTTGGCTCTCTCGTGCTTTAATATTAAGTCAGAGTAGGAAACCGTTTCTTATGAAACCCCTTGCTGGAAATTCCCTGTTCTCAGAGCTGTGAAGCCATCTGATCGCATTCGAGATCCATGGGGAATTAAGTTTACACAGCGGCACCAGAGATCTGAAGAGTAGTGGAAGATTTGACAGGGATTGTTGTAGGATAATTCTGTCATTTATTGACTCTCTTTTTTCTGGGGCTGTTAAAGTCAACGTGAAATTAACATTGACTCTCTTAATTCATGTTCGTGTCTTATTGTGAATGATTCACCATTAATATTCTAAAGAATACAGCTGACATCATCAATCCTTCTTTATCAACCACCTTCATATATAGACACCATCTGATCAATTCATCATGAAAAAAAACTCCAATCCTACATTTGGGATCAGCCATAAACAGACATCCCGCAGACATAGAAACATTTATGAAGGATATTATCTCTGTGTCAGGCATGTTGCTAAAAACAGGTCTCCAGATATTGCAAATATCTGGGCGGGGAATTAAAATATTGCCACCAAACCTTCGTGGTGAAAAATATATCACCACCAGTAGTCAAGAGTCATGAACTCATGCTTACAAATGACTTCACTGAATACTCACTAGTGTCTGTGTAAAAGCCACTTCGGCTGTGACACCAATACGTATCCATGTGGCCTGGTCATGCCCAAGAGTGCCAAACAGAAGTACATTATAAACAGGCTAAAGATAGAGACAGCATTAGATGTCTGAAGACATAACAGATCTCAGCAGAGCAACAGGTGCTCAGTATCCGTCCATAATCATTTATAGTGTTCATCTGTCAGGATCTCAGATGTGCTTCATGCCAGTGTGATTGCAGTGCAGTTGTGGCCTTCGTCAGCCTTCATGCTTGAGATGTCTCGAAATCTGTGTGAATTCCACATGGGAATACAGTTGAAATGCTGAGTTTTATTCCGCTGAGGTCTGGTGATGCGATTGCATTCTTATCCTGACAGTCAAGCATTAATGAGAAGACTGGATTTTGTTTCATTTTTTCTGAATCCTGAATCAGTTCACATCTGCATATCAAGGAGCAGCAATATCTTTATTAATGGGCTTCTGAATGACCTCATGAGTTGACATATTTTACAGGCAGGAGAGCCAAACTCATATCCAAGTTCACATCTGCTGGGTGAGATCTGCCCATCCACAACCGTCGTGCCACATTTGACTTGATTTATTTAGGTATAAACCTGTGTGACAGCAGATGCTGAATTTAATGATTGTTTTGCTCATTGAAATCAAATGAAGGGCCGTTGAGGTGTTTGGCTTTAGATCGGGAGCTCACAGACCGCTCTCTCTCTCTCTCTCTCTCTCTCTCAGTTAACAAACATTCATTGTTTTAGACTTACTGTCATTTTTGTTTTGTGTCGTTTGCTGTTGTAAATGTTGTTGCTGTTTACATTTATTTATCTTATTTATTACTATCCTGTTTCTGTGTAGAAAAGGGAAGATTGATCTGTCAGGAGGAGAGAGAAGTTCTTCTCTGATTCGGTTAGAAAGACTGAAATGTCTCTCTCCTCCATGTCATCCCTCCATCCTGTCCTGTCGCATCGCATTGTTCTTAAACATGACGGTGAAAGTCATTCATGAACCCTCTTGGCCAGAAACACTTTACACTAGTATGCAAACACACATGCTCTTGTGCTGTTGAGATTTGAGAGTTTCAACTGTTCGTGCCATTTTACTGGTCATGATAGAAGCTAACTAGCTGTAAACATATTGGTAGTTCAACTTTAAAGTTGTGATGAAACGAGCATCAAGAGTAGCGTCAAATCTTTTCTTCTATATTGTGACATACATCCAAGTGTGTAATGAATTATCAGAAAAAGACAAATGCAGAGCAGGACTTGGTTCTGTGCATCGGCTGCTATTTGGATGTTGAGATGAGCGTGAGTTTGCAGGGGTTGGGTTTAAGAGCACTAAATGTTTGGATAAATCCTGCATATGTCACCAGAAAGAAAATTCAGTTATGATTTTGAATAAACATTACAAGATTACAAAAGTACAAATTAATCATATGTACAGACAAATTATTCACAGTAAGATCAATAGCATGCAATTTGAAAGTAGATGAATTTGAATTGAAAGAATTGGAATTGGTGAATTTTTATTTCACTTGCTGACGTCAAAGGCTGGAATAGACTACAGGACTTTTGAAATCATAAAAGATTTTAAAGCAGTAGGCTTCATACACATATTTCTTATAATTTTCTAATAGTTTCAGACAAAAAAAATGCAGAAACTGAGCATCTTTACTACACATAACAAATGAAAATAAAATGTGTTATAAAATCGGCTCAAAGTAGCAAATATTTTCAAATAATGGCACATTTCATATCTTCTGACTGGATGGAATCAAAGTCTGAAGTTAAAAGAGTCTCTACTCACCAGATTTTCAGACATCTGCATGTTCGGCAACTCGCGACGACTCTGGGCGAGAATCTGTGCAAAATCATGTAGTGTATTCCAGCCTTTAACATGATTCTCTTAAACTCTTTCATTACAGAAAGAGCAAACTGACCGCAGAAGGCAGCCGTTACGCTACCGACGGCTGAGGACGCAGTGCGCATGCGCAGTAAACGGCACGTTTCGGTTCGCATACTTGTGTGGAGTTGGATTCTGGTCTTTGTCTCACGTTTGTCTCGTGACTCACCTGTGAGCGGTGTTGTCTGTTATGATTTTTAATATCAGGGGAGCTTTGCTCGCAGCTCACGTGCCGTTTGTTTTGTGATAAACGGATGAATGCGAACTTTCATATTAAATACAAGACCGGTTTTATAACGAAATGAATGAAAGGAGGAACGAAAGAGCAGCTGTTTCACCACAGATCAAAGGAAATGATGACGTTAATCATGAGGTGACTCACACAACACCTGGCTATTAAATATGTGAGCCTATACATGACTGAGCCCTCGCTGTTTGAAGATGAGTGAGTGTCGAACACGCCCAGGGCTCCACAAACACTTCACGAGATAACCTGATAATCTCCCGTGCTGTCAATACTTCATATCTGCACTGCATTGTATGATTTTTAACTTATTCAGTGTATTCTGCTTTAATATATTGAAGGATATTATCTTTCGTTATATTTTCGGATGACATTAACATTTCTTCTCATCTTCATGTGTAATCTTGTATAAGACGCTGAGATGTATAACACAAAGATCATTCTGTAATGTCTGTCTCTTATTAATGCACTGTATGTTTTTTGTTCCGTTAATCAAACCAGTCCCCCTGTGATATATGAATATGACGTCATCTCTCTCCGCCAATCACGTCCTCGGTGTGTGGGAGAGTTTCTCTTCTGGTTCACAGATGGAATAATCACCGCAGTCAGATGAACAGTGAAAGTGTTTGGACAGCAGAGAATCTCTTGAAGTCTCTCCTGCACTGCTGAAAAGGAGCGTGTACATTAAATGGGTTTATACAATCCTTTTTGTTTTGTGTATATGAATGGCTATATGTTAACCTTAAAGAAAAATATTAAAAAAATAACAAATTCTATGACAAAAACAATATAATAAATGAATTTGAAAACCAGTTTGCGGATGTATTTCCATTTCTTCACTAGTGAACTGAGTGCACACTAGAGGGCAGCATGTGCTTGCTCTCTCTCTCTCTCTCTCTCTCTTTCTCACACACACACACTGCTGGTGGTTCCTCTGTGGAAAGAGACAATAATAAACAGCCACAAGTCAGTGCAGTATTTTGTTGCTGAATTTAATAGAAACAGAACAATCATACACCGGTAAAAATGAGCAAAAACGAGTCTGAATACAGAAATACTTGTTTTCCCCTGCAGAAAGTGCACGCGTCTGTTTAGCACCTGCTCATGGAGCTGCAGCACCAGTTTGTCAGAGAAACCTTGACCAGGTCATTTGAGGCAACTAATGAACATGAACAACAAAATACAGCAACCTCCCGGGTTCAAGACATCAGTCCAGTGAAGGACTTCACTCCCCTGAAACTGAGTCTCAGACAGAAGCGTCTGCCTTTCACAGGGAAACCAGTGAAGCTGCATATAGTTGAAGTGTTTGTGAGTTATGAACTGAGATCAGATTCACACTGATAATCACTGATCTCAGAGCAGCAGAAACCAGTGTTAAATGAAAAAGCTCTATCAGTGGCATATCCCATGACTGATTTACTATCAAATTGGCTTTTAATTTATTATTATTATATGGTTTATTTTATGGTGTTTTTTATTATTATTGTTTATACTTGACAGCCCCATTCCTCAGCATCTTTCATTACATTTAAAAGAGAGACCGTGATCTTCTTAAGAACGTCTTTCCATAAGAAACCACAAGGTTAAGTAAATGATTACAAAACGTTTGTTTGCAGGTGAACTGTTCTTCACAGACATAAAAGATCATCATAATCTGTGTAAAAACTGGATGAGTCTTAAACGCTCCCTAGTAAGTGCACTTTCCAGGGCTGAAGTGATCCCTCCCTAGAACACACCAGAAAGCCCAGTCATCAAGTGTCTCCTGATTCATCGCAGTGTTCACGATGGTGCTGCACTTCTGTCCAGCTCCAATGGAGAAACACAGTGAACAAAGAAAACAACAGCAGAAGAATATTGCTCTGGTGCGGTGTTTCAGAGCGTCTACAGCCTGGAGTTTACACTGACACGATGTGTATGATGCGTTTTGAGTTTAGGGTTGAGAAGAAGTGGAAAGAACTGGATCAGTTTGAAATCAAACGGGAATACGATGAAATTATTTTCATTCATACTCGTTCCCTTCTAATGTTCTCACAACTTTCCCAAACGTTTTTAAAAAGTCATATAAATAAGTAATATAAAAGGGCAATGCATTCCTAAAGAAATGTTTAGGTAACGTTTATATAACTTTATTAATATTTGATTTATATGTTCTCATAACGTTGAAAGAATGCGCTTGGAACAACATTCTCAAAATGTCTTTATGCTGTTTGTAATTCAACATTATAAGGAAGGTTTTTTGTAATCTTTCAATAACATTATAATCAACAAGAAATCTGGACATTTCAATGTTCTTAGAAGCTTAAACATAAATGTTCAAATAATGTTACATTTTGGGTAAAAATAACATTGGTAGAATTTAAGAAAATTTTGTCACCTTTAAACTATGTTCTAAAACTGGACATTTTAAAATTCTTATAGAATATGAAAAAATAACCATCTAAATACATTATATTTTGGGTGAAAATTAAGCAAGTAGAACATTTTAAGAAAGGTTTGTGTAACTTTCAGATAACGTTAGAATGACGACAAGAAAACTGGACATTTTAAAGTTTGCAATTTTTTTGCAAAGCTAAATTTGTTAACTAGGTTGGACTATTTCTGCTTTTGCATGAAGCATCTGATCTGGAATGACTGGATCCCGGTGTCCTCTGACGCAGTGTAAACTCCAGTGTGTAATACTCATGCCACACACAGTCATCAGTTTCCTAATGTCTAGAAGATTTACGTGCTCAAATTCATGTTCACTGATCACAGGGAATGAGGGAGGAGAATAACACATTCTGCTGGATTGACCTGATTCTCTCTGAAATACAGTCCTGTTTGTCTGAAGCGACAGCTGATCTGAGAGCGACTGCGACTGCGGCTGCGCTCACTGAAGACACCGGTGGGATTGAGAGATAAAAGTCCTGCTCACTGTTAATCGACAGGCTGCTCAGCAGCTCAAATCAAATGTGGTTAAAGTCTTTGTGCAAGGTTTTTTCTTTAAAATGAGGTGAAGGACAGCAGAGTGTTTAATTGAAAAGCTAAAGGCACACACACACACACAATCATCTCTGGCTGCTCCTCTACACACTCTGTGCAAATACTGCGGTCCCTGCTCCTAGACTTTAGGAGCCACCAGGTGTCCGTTGAAGGTGATGTAGACGTCCACGTCGTCGCTGTAAATGGCGTTGTCGCGCTGGCGCTTGTAGAGCCGGACCCAGACCTCGTCATTGAGCTCCAGCGACAGCATGACGCTCTGGCTCTGCATGATGGAGCGGTCGCTGGGCTGCGTGTACAGGATCACCTGCGGCCGCTCGTTGTGCATCAGGTGCAGGTACGTCTCCTTGAAGTTCCAGGTGTGAATGTTGACGTTGAAGAAATAGACTCCTGGGACGAAGCAGTAGAACTTCCCCTTGAACATGTTGAAGTGTTCGCCCAGGTTCACGAAGACTGTGTCGAAGATCAGGGCCTGGTAGTGATCAGCGCTGTGCAGAGCTTTGCGTCGGCCCACGGAGAAGGACGACTGCTGGATTTTGCAGGGGTCTCCGGGGGCCCCGGTGTCTCCTTTACTGCCTTTGGGCCCCGTCACACCTCTGAGTCCAAGGGGTCCGTCCACTCCGGCTTTACCAGGCGTCCCTCTGTCCCCACGCTCTCCTTTATCCCCTGTCAACAATCAGTCAGTGATCTCAGTCAGCGTGTAATCAGCAGTGCTGGGGGTAATGCATCACAAGTAGTGCGAGTTACATAATCAGATTACTTTTTCAAGTAACTAGTAAGACACTGACAGAGTTTGACATCGATGTGTCAAACGGGCGCCGCAGCATAAATGATGCCCACTGCTCCGGGTGTGTGTTCACGGTGTGTGTGTGTTCACTGCTGTGTGTGTGCACTTTGGATGGGTGAAATGCAGAGCACCAATTCTGAGTATGGGTCACCATACTTGGCTGTATATAACGTCACTTTTTTCACTTTATTACTTTCACAGTTACTTTTCCAAATAAGCGATGCCAGTTACTCTGTTCTCCTATAAATTGACTGACAGCTCTCCTGTCTGCATGTTGAAAGAAGTCAGGAATAAGTGCAGAGACAACTCTTCCTTTTATTAATTTCACTTCTAGTGTGAAAAAGTAACAGAGTAACGCAATTAGTTACTTTTTAATGGAGTAACACAATATTGTAATGCATTACTTTTAAAAGTAATTTTCCCCAACACCGGATCCGTTTTAGAGGTCAAGTGTGTATATGCCAGTACGGTATTTGCTTTTACATGTTCTTCTGGCTGGGATCTGAATGATCCTTTGACCCACTCCTCAAATGTAATGCTTTTCCTCTCGTTTCTGGCATCAGTAAACTTTGGCCCAATTCTTTGATGACCATTGTGGATTTTGAACCATTTTTGGTTCACTAATGCTCCCACCAGTCTCTAGGTTATCTTCAGACTGAGCTGTCCAAAAATGATCAGTTGGCCATATTCTCTGCTGATGATTTTGGATTTGGCAGTAAAGCGCTGCATTGAGGAAGTGTCATTAGCTACCTTTGCATATGTCCAAATAACCTATTTATAATTGGACTAACTGCTCAACCCTTCATATAAACACCTCAACCAATCAGTTTGACTCTGATCCCGATGAAATTTCGGTTGAATTGAAAGGGTGGTGAAGAGCTGAAATAATCAGACCAACAGGAAAAGTCATGTAAATGCATGAATCTGACTATTTTCTCAATCAGACTCAAAACTACCTTAAATCTAAAGCACACAGAGTCATTATCACAAAGATTGCAGGTTTTCATGAATTTCCAACCAGTAGATGTCACTGTCCTAAACCAGTTCCTCTAACCTCAGGTTAGATGCACTCATTTTTGTCAAGTGAAATAAATCCAATCTGATTCTTACTGGCACATGCACAGTGTCATGATGCATATGCTTACATTTGTTGTAAATCATACGAATGTGAGCGTATTTTACGTTAAAAATCTAGTTTCTGCTTTCGTCTGTATTTTATCATTTCAACTATTTGCAGACTAAAATGCTTTCCAGTGAGCAGTGGTTTCTGATGTTACCACCAGTAAAATTACCCCTTATGCAGCTCAAAGGAAATAAACGGTGGTCACATGACTTCTCGGTGACCAATGGCAAGGCCTCTTGTGGTCAGTTTCATGAATATCATGAACTGAAATAGATCTGACCACTAACAATCTGTCCACTGCGGGTGAAGAGTGAGTATTACAAGAGAACAAGTAAACAAAAGTAATGTTTGTCTCTTTTGGCTTCTTCATTTGTTCCTCTAGAGCAGCAGTTCTGAACAAAACTGGGTCACAGCAAGAAAAAATAACAAAAGCTAAAATAATACAGTCCATGAAAGATTTTGGCCTTGGCAATCGTTGGAGGCTACAGCTTTTACTCGCCAGTGCATCATAGATACTCTCGCATAGATTTTTTCCTAACTAGCAATTCAATCATACCAAATATATCTGAGCACAAGATCCACTCCATCAGCATCAGTGACCATGCTCCAGTAACATTCATATGGAATCCAGCTAATTTACATAAACACATCAGTAGATGGCGCTTATCAGTTATCTGAAAAGAGAGTGGACATCCTTCCTAGAAATAAACGACTCACCAAAGTTATCAGCTTCATTATTTTGGGAAACAGGAAAAGCAGTATTACGAGGTAAAATCATTTCATTCTCCGTCCATAAAAAGAAAATAGAAAAACAAGAAGAAATCAGAATAGAAAATAAAATAAAAGAACTTGAAATATTACATGGAAATAACCCAACAGAAGGAATATATAATGAATTAAGAGAACAAAAATTCCTACTAAACGAAATCATCAATAAAAAAAACTCAATTTCTAATTCATAGACTCCGTCAAGAAACCTACCATCAAAGCAACAAATCCAGTAAACATTTGGCCAATCAGATTAAAAGAAACAGAGAAAAAGTAACAATTGCAACTATTAAGGACTCAGCAGGGAAGCATACCAACTCTCCACAAGAAATAAAAACAATATTTAGAAACTCTTATGCTAAACTTTATTCATCTGATAATAACACAAGACAAGATGATATTAATTCATTTTTTTGTAATATTCAACTCCCAAAACTTAATCAGCGCACTGGACAAACCAATCATAGAAAAATAGCTCTATATCGCCCTGAATCGAACGCCTAACAATAAAACACCAGGACCCGATGGCTTCCCTGCAGAGTTCTATAAACACTTCTGCTCCATTTTATCTCCATTATTCATCAGAGCAATAACAGAAATAAAAGAAAACTCAAGATTACCAGTGCACAAGAACACAGCCACTATTTCACTTATCCCTAAACCTAATAAAGATCCAACCCTTCCATCAGCGTAGACATCAAAATAATCAGCAAAGTTCTTGCACATAGAATTGAAGAAATTATCCCATTCATAATCCACCCGGATCAGACTGGTTTTATTAAAGGTAGGCAGGCATCCAACAACACACGCAGACTATACGATTTAATCCATTATTCATCACTACAACAGGAAAATACCATCATATTTCACAATATTACATATTTTCTGTATTTTTTGATCAAATAAATGCAGGCTTGATGAGCAGAAGAAACTTCTTTCAAAAACATTAAAAATAGTAATGTTTCCAAACTTTTGGTCTGTACTGTATATATATATATAAATATAACCAAATCAAATCTACACCTATCATATACCACACATGTTTTTAATGCACCGAATGCTAATTTTAATGCACCACCTCAGTTTAGGCCTACATACAAATAGTAACTGTACTGTGAATGAGAAGGAGATAAAAAAAAAAAAACCTGACACAGAAACTAGGAGAGGTGTGGTATCTGTAAGGTATGTGTCATTATTTCATTACTACTATTACTACTGTCATTTTATCATGATTATTATTATTATTATTATAATTACTGTTATTATTATTGATATTACTGTTGCCGTCATCTCAAAATATTGTCATCATCGCCATCTTTAGCAATACTATTGTTATTATTATTATTATTGTTGTTGTTATTAATGTTATTATATTATTATTGATATTACTATTGCTGTCAATACAAAATATTATCATCACCACCATATTTAGTATTACTATTGTTATTATTATTATTACTGTTATAACTGTTAGTATTATTATTGATATAAATGTTATTATTATTATTATTATTATTATTACTATTTCCTTCAACACAAAATATTATCATCACCATCTTTAGTATTAGTATCACTAGTGTTATTATTATTGTTATCATCAATGTTATCTATTATTATTATTGATATTACTATTTCCATGAACACAACTTATTATCACCACCATCTTTACTATCACTACTGTTATTATTATTACAGTTATTACTGTTGCCGTCATCACAAAATATCATTATCATTATTATTATACATGCTAATACTATTTAAATACTTCTACTATTACTCATTTGTCATTTGCTTATTTTTAATTTCTGTTACTATCATTTCTGTTTTATTGTTGTGTTTGTGTTTTGTTGTTGTGTTTTGTGTTCACCCTATGTAGTATGTTTTTGCACTCCTAAAAAAAATAAAAATAAAAAAATTCTATAATGTTATTCATACATTTTAATGATGACCAAAGACAATAAACGGTGGTACAGTAAGGTCACCAGTGTAAAATGCGAAATCTGGCCCTGCAGCAAAGCTAACCTTAAGGCTGCTTCCAAAATCTTATACTTCCCTAGTATTTAGTGGCCAAAAATAAAAAAAAACCTATGAGAAAAGAGAGTATTCTGAAGTGTACAGCTGATGGACACTTTATCATCCAGTGACTCAGGTAACACATTTAGGTTAAATAAACATTGTTTTGAAATGTTTCTAAAATTTTAAGACCGTTTTGTCCTTACATTTATGTAACTTCTGAAAAATGTTGTGAGAACGTTCCCTGTTAGCTGGGGTAGTACATCTGGAATGCATTCATACTACATAGAACATACTTTTTGATTGGTCGCATTATTCAAAACAAGCACCTGTTGAGAGAGTGAGCAAATTCAGTGTCTAAGTTCAGCTCCGCCTCACCTTTGAGGATAGTCATGTTAATGAAGGTGTGGATCTCAGGCGTGGGATTGGCTGCAGGCTGGGAGGCGGGGCTCAGGGGCGGGTCTAAGTGGTCGCAGCACCTGCGGCAGTATCTGGGCGTCGGTCTGGAGGGGGAGGGGACAGACGCCACGGGGGGCAGGAGCAGCAGCAGAAACACAGCCCACATCACGACACCTGGAGAAGAGGAGCAGCGGTCACTACAGACACAGAGCAGGAGAAGGTCCTGCTCCAGGAAGCTGCTTTCGATATCTGGAGACGTCCCACTGGATCGACTGAATCGCTTCAGCTTGTTTCTAGCATCATGTCAACTCAGCGCTTTGAAAAATACAGACTGTCAAAGCAGAATCCAAAGTTAGGAATTTTACTTAAAATATTGCATGAACATTCTTCAATAAAGCTCTGCTTCTGTCCCATGTGTTCAAAAGAAGAAAATCATCTCTTTCTGGGAAACTGGCGCAAAGTATCAATAATAAAAGATAAAGTTGCTGCGACTGGGGAAGCCAGAGGCTCTTCTTTACTACGTAATAATAACAAATCACGATATCTTTAGTTCAGATGCATGATGTTTATATATATATATATATAAACTGCAAACTTTAGATTGTCTTGAGAAAGCCTGAAAGTTTAAAGTAGTTGTAAAAGCCTGAAGTTTGACAATTTTGACAGATTATATAATGTTGATAACATTTTTCTAGCATGATTAGCATGTTTTTAACATGATTGGCCTGTTACTAGCATATTTCTGGCATGATTTACAAGTAACTAGCATGTTGCTAGCATGATTAG
Organism: Cyprinus carpio; assembly: GCF_018340385.1. Lineage (NCBI taxonomy): Eukaryota > Metazoa > Chordata > Actinopteri > Cypriniformes > Cyprinidae > Cyprinus > Cyprinus carpio. Next base: position 5,511,164 of record NC_056577.1, read on the forward strand.
TGAGTTACTAGCATGTTGCTAAAATGATTAGCATGTTATGTTGCTAGCATGACTATCAAGTGATTAGAATGTCGCTAGCATGATTAGCGAGTTACTAGCATGTAAATACCATGTTTCTAGCCTGATAAGCTTGTTACTAGCATGTTGCTAGCATGATAAGCAAGCGACTAGCATGTTTCTAGCATGATTAACAAGTAACTAGCATGTTGCTAGCATTATTAGCAAGTAACTAGCATGTTGCTAGCATGACTGGCAGGGACTACCATGTTTCTAGCCTGATTAGCATGTTTACTAGCATGCTTCTAGCATGTTTAGCCAGTTACTAGAATGTCACTAACATTTTTCTAGCATGATTAGCATGTAACTAGCATGTTGCTAACATGATTAGCAAGTTACTAGCATTTTGTAGCATTATTAGCAAGTTACTAGCATGTTGCTACCATGTTTCTAGCATGATTGAAGATCAGTTGAATGTATCCATTTAACATGTGCTTAGCATGTCATATGATTAGCATGTTGATAACATAATTAGCATGTTATGTTGCTAGCATGACTATCAAGTGTCTAGAATGTCGCTAGCATGATTAGCAAGTTAATAGCAGGTCACTAGCATGTTTCTAGCCTGATTAACAAGTTACTAACATGTTGCTAGCATGATAAGCAAGTGACTAGCATGTTTCTAGCATTACTAACAAGTAACTAGCATGTTGCTAACATGATTACCAAGTAACTAGCATGTTGCTAACATGATTACCAAGTAACTAGCATGTTGCTAGCATTACTGGCAAGTGACTGCCATGTCGCTAGCATGATAAACAAGTTACTAGCATGTTTCTAGCCTGATTAGCATGTTACTAGCATGCTTCTAGCATGTTTAGCCAGGTACTAGCATGTCATTAACATTTTTCTAGCATGATTAGCATGTTACTAGCATGTTGCTAGCATTATTAGCAAGTTACTAGCATGTCGCTAGCATGTTTCTAGCATGATTGAAACTCAGTTGAAGGTATCCGGTTTTCATGTGCATTTATGCACATCTTGTTTGCATTCTACGTTTTTTTTAAATGCTATGTGAAAATTTGCATAAAAATATATGGATGGAAACAGCTAGTGACAAACATGAAAATAACAGAATCACTTATGAAAACTCATCCATGGAGACAGTTCAGGTTCTGCTGTAAAGCAGCTCTAAAAAACAATCGTGTCATTATTCAGATCACGTCAGTTCAGTGTTGGTTCAGTTCAGATCAATAACAGCGTGAAGTTCAATACAAGCAGTTCTACAAAATCAATCTCATTTGTTGTTCAGTTTGAAACATTTCAGTTCAGTTCAGTACAATTCAATTCAGCTCTACAGAAGAATCTAGTGCATGACTGAAGCTGTGTTCACATCTGATCTGATCATCTCCTCTGTGTGAGAGCCGTGCATGTGTGTTCATGATCTTAACATCCATAAAAATACTGCCAGTCTAATAATTATTAATGATCCCTTTTAAGATCTGAAACACCCAGTCATATAAAAACCATATGAGAGATGTTCCCATCTGGAGCCCGAGAGTAATGTTCTGTAAATAATGAAGTCTCCAGAACAAGATAATAAATGACAATAATGGATCTCATCTTTGGCTCGATCACAATAAGTTCAACAGCGCATTCTTCACTCGTAGGAGTGAGTGGAGCATCATTTCTGTTCTGTTTCTTTATCCTGCACGCTTCTCATTTTAACGAGGCTTCTTTTGCAGTCTATAACATCGCTTTTAAAGAACATTCAGCAAACACGAATGAATCATTGACACGCAGCAGCTGTACGTGTTTGACTAATGAAAACCAGATGAGGAGAGAGAGAGAGAGAGAGAGCACAAGAGCCACGTCCTCACACAAATGATCAATCTCATCAAACAATCCTCAAGCACAGTTCTATATCTCTTTCCAAATAAATGACATGAACAGCCTCTCCTGATCCTCCCGGTGGCTCGTGCTGTCTGACTGAAGCTCTCCCGAACACACATGAGAGAAATCCTGCTGAAACTCACCGCTGCGTCCTCGAGCACCTTCAGCGACTCTTCTTCTGGCTCTCTTACATTAGGAGGCGTTTCCTTGGGGAACTCTCTTTATTCTCTCTCTCTCTCTCTCCCTCCTCCTGTTTTAAAGCAGTGTTTGCTCATTCATCTCTCAGGATTCAGTCACAGATGCTGTTCTCTCACACTAGTCTCGACAGGAATCAGCAGGTAGATCAGGCCGCTTCAGTCCAGTTCATTAGCCTGTGCTGTAAATATGTGCAGCCCTGTTGTAAACAGCACATGGCATTGTGGGTGGAAACGATGCCATGCTGAGGAAACCCTGCCAAGATCGAACCCAAGCCAATCAAAGAAGTGAGAAATGTGCTGGATTCTCTCAGACAGACATGAATGATTCCTCAGATCACGTGTGACGCCAGAAGACCCTTTCAGTGATCACTTCTTGAAAGAACCATTTTTCTTAATGTGAAGAACATTTTAATGGTCTAAAGAACATTTTTTTCACGTAATAATAACAATAATGTTCCATGGATGTTAAAAGGCCAGATCACCCAAAAATGAAAATGTAGAACAGCACAGAAGATGTTTAGCTGTAAATCTTTATATCCTCAGGCAAAAGGTGATGTCTGGTTCATGAACGAATCATTCTTTTGAATCGGTTCATTTTGGTGAACCAGTTCATTACTCCAGACTAATGTTCATTTTCTTGCACTGACTGATTGTTTCGCTTCATAAGACCTCAATATATAATCAGGAGTCACAGGCATTCATTTTGTGTTCCTTGATATGTTTTTTTTTTTTTATTCTCAAAGGCGGGCAGCCACTGACTTACATTATATGTTTCTGTGCTGTTCTACCGAAGAACAAAAGTCACGTACATCTCGGATGGTCTGCGGGTGAGTAAATTAACAGCACATTTTCATTTTGGGGTGAACTGTCCCTTTAAATGTTCTTCATGGAATTCTCCAGCAACAATGTACCAAAAACCCAGCAATGCCCTAGCAACCACCAGAACACATGGCCTAACGGTTAGAGAGTTTGACTCCTAATCCTAAGGTTGTGGGTTCGAGTCTCAGGCCGGCAATACCACGACTGAGGTGTCCTTGAGCAAGACACCAAACCCCCAACTGCTCCCCGGGCGCCGCAGCATAAATGATACCCACTGCTCCATGTGTGTGTTTGTGTGTGTGTGTGTGTGTGTGTGTGTGTGTGTGTGTGTGTGTGTGTGTGTGTGTGTGTGTGTGTGTGTGTGTGTGTGTGTGTGTGTGTGTGTGTGTGTGTGTGTGTGTGTGTGTGTGTGTGTGTGTGTGTGTGTGTGTGTGTGTGTGTGTGTGTGTGTGTGGTGCGTGCGTGCGCGCACGTGCACTTTGGATGGGTTAAATACAGAGCACCAATTCATGGGTCACCTGTATGTCACGTCATTTTTATCAGATTCTAGCTGAACAATGCAATGCAAAAATACAACCAACCAAGCAGCTGAGATTTGCTGTGTAACGTGCTGAAAAATGAGGTGTTAGACTTTACAAAGAAATGTCAAGTAACTCAGTTTGAAATTTTAAAGTAGAAAGACTTAAATCGTTTATTTATTTATTTTATTTTTTTTACAGTGTATATGTCATTCCACACATAATAATGTGATAACCCCCTAAATGTCCAGGTGGATGCTGCACACCCTCATATGACTGTAAAGTGCTTTGGGTGTACAGCAATACACAGTGAAAGCACTATATAAATGCCTCACTCATTCATTCACTCACTCACTGAAATGAAGATCCTCAGGAGCCTGAGCTGAAGATGAACATGTTCAGAGCAGATGTCATTCACATCTGACATGTTCTACATTAAAACTCTCTCTCTGACTGGTTTATGTTTCACTGGCATGATTAATCAAGCATACACACACGCACACACACACACGCTTCTCTCAGTTGAACATATAGTTATCTGTCCTCCTCCTCCTTCCTCGCTCGTCCTTCTCCACTTTCAGCAGCGGTTCCCCAGACGCTCCCAAACTCTGGAAAACCCACAGTCTTGGGCTGGAGAATGAATCACGAGCAGGAAGTTGAGCCATGAGCGGCTGATGATACGTTTGCTTCTCCTCCAGACTGCAGAGGGACCAAACATGAACACATGAAACCACAGCGTGTTCCTCTGACCCTGCTCTCTCTCTCTCTCTCTCTTTCTCTCTCTCTCGGTTTATTTCTGTTACTCCACCGCAAAATGAAAATGTTGTCATTAATCCCTCCCCCCATGTCGTTCCAAACCCATAAAAGCTTCGTTCGTCTTCAGAACACAATTTAAGATATTTTGGATGAAATCCGGGAGGCTTGTGACTGTCCCATAAATACCAGTGTCAAGGTCCAGGAAAGAATGAAAAACATCGTCAGAATACTCCATCTGTCATCAGTGATTCAACCGTAACGTTATGAAGTGACCAGAATACTTTTTGTACACGAAGAAAACAAAAATAACGACTTGATTCAACAATTCCTCTTCTCTGTGTCTCTCCACATCAGCGTAACGCTATTTTGGCAAATCTGAGCAGTACACAGACGGTTTACACTCTTCTGTGTCAGCCGTGCTGCAGGGATGCGCGGTTTTCTTTCAAACAAAAGCATAAATACACGTAAAAAACAATTACAGCTCAGAATTGCCAAAATAGCGCTACGGTGATGTGGAGAGACACAGAGGAGAGGAATTGTTGAATAAAGTCGTTATTTTTGTTTTCTTCGTGTACAAAAATATAACGTTACGGATGAATCACTGATGGCAGATGGACTATTCTGATGATGTTTTACATACTTTCCTGGACCTTTAACCTCTAAGACTTCCACATTCTATTACCACAAAATTAGTCTCAAATTAGAACACAGACACACATGGTTTCATATCCGCCAGGGGACTTCCACTGTGTGTGTGTGTGTGTGTGTGTGTGTTGAATAATGTATGAGTGTTCATTAAGATGAGTGTGTGTGTGTGTGTGTACATTGTTAAAAAGTTTGGAATCAGTAAGATTTTAAATGTTTTTTTTTAAGACTTCTCTCTTCTGATTTTCTAGGCTGCTTTTATTTAATTAAAAAATACAAAAAAAAACAGAAAAAACAGCAATATTGTAATATTACTCTAATTTAAAACAGCTGTTTTCTATGTGAATGTCTGTTAAAGTGTAATGTATTTCTGTGATGCGCAGCTGTATTTTCAGCATCATTACTCCAGTCTTCAGTGTCACATGATCTTCAGAAATCATTCTAATATGATGATTCGCTGCTCAAGAAACATTTCTGATTATTATCAATGTTGGAAACAATAGTGCTGCACAATATTTTTGTGGAAACTGTGATACGGCGGACTTTCAGGCGGAGCTGTAGTGGAGCGTGTGTCGAGTTTCAAGTTCCTTGGCATCCACATCTCTGATGACCTCACCTCCACCCTGGTCAAAAAGGAACAACAGCACCTTTACTTCTTACGGAGACTTAAGAAAGTTCACCTGAGTCCCAGGATCCGTGTGGAATTCTACCGCTGTACCATTGAGAGCATATTCACAAACTGCATCTCAGTGTGGTACAGCAATTGCTCAGCATCTGACCACAAAGCACTCCAGCGAGTGGTGAAAACTGCTCAACGGATCACCGGCACCCAGTTAACTTCCATTGAGAACATCTATCACAAGCGCTGCCTGGGCAGGGCAAGAAACATCATCAAGGATGCCTCTCACCCTAACCATGGACTTTTCACCCTCCTTCCATCCGGCAGGCGTTCTCTACGCTCTCGCACTAGCAGTACTTTACATACATGTATTTGCACTACTCATATTTTGCACAGACTGCACACTGTTCTAACCTGCACCTGCTCTCTTACTGCACTGGTCAAAGTACTTTACATACATGTATTTGCACTACTCATATTTTGCACAGACTGCACACTGTTCAAGCTATCACACTGTAAACTGTCTAAAGTTGTTACTGTACAAAGCACAGTACACTATTTCTATAAAAATATCATTGCACTACTGTTATTTTGCATAGAATACATTGTTTGACAATACTATTGCACACTCATCCAACTGTATTTATTACCACTGTTCTTACGTTGCTGCTGTTTTAAAGTGTATATAATCCTACATTGCTCTGTTCATAATGTACATATAATCCCTACATTACATTCCTATTTATATTCTGTATATACTCTGCTCAATACTGTATATAGCAACTCCACTGTACATTCTGTAAATCATAGCTTCACTTTGCACTTATATGTATATAAAACACTACATTCTTGCACTTCTGGTTAGATGCTTACTGCATTTCATTAGCTCTGTACTTGTACTCTGCATAATGACAATAAAGTTTAATCTAATCTAAATACATTTTATTTTTCAGGATTCACGGATGAATAGAAATAGCATTTTCTAGCATAGAAATAGAATAGAATAGCATTTATTTAAAAAAAAAAAAAATTTGGGGGGGGGGGGGGTAACAATTTAGAATACTGTTCCATCATTAATGAATAACTATACAAGAACAATCGAGTAATGCGATATCAGCACTCTAGTAACTAACAAGAAACTCTGATTAATGAATTAGTAAAAGTGCTTAGTAGAATGTGATTAGCTAATCAGTAAATACTATTTCTTCATACCCCCCCCAAGGACTACTAAGAACTACTGTACACAGGTTCCTAGTTAATATGAGTAATGCATAATTTATAATTAATTCTAAAGTGAAGGTCATGGTAACCCACTAGTAATGACCAAGTATTAGCAAATCCCTCAAAAGGAATTATTAATTATTTGGCTCAGTACTCTAAAGTGAATAACATGATAATTCTCTAGAAATGACTGAAATCATTGTAAGCTTTTTTTATTCATTACTAGTGGGTTACTGTGATGTAATCTTCACTTTAGAATTCTGATCTAAATAATTAGTCATTTTTTCAGAATGTAGTAACACATGAGTCATTACTATCAAAGACCTTACATATCTCTCAAATGTGTAATGATGTCAGTTAATATTAGAGAGTTATCACGCTTTTCACTTTAGAATACTCATCCAAATAATTAGTAGTTCTTTCAGATCTGCTAATAACTCATTTGTTCAGGTACAGTTATTCATTAACGATGGAACAGTATTCTAAAGTGTTACCGTTTTTGTAACAGTACACATCGTTCAGAAGTTTGGGGTTTGGTATGATGTGATACAAAAATTCAATATCACATTTGCATGCTGTCACTCATCTTACATCAGAGTTTCTGTACAAAGGCTTTATTTGTTCCAGCAAATATGAATTTGTAATGCTTATACATTCATTTCATTGCTTTCTGTTTGTCTGCTAGGTAAAGTACTGCTTTTCTACACCAATGAGAGAGCGTTTTATCAGTTCACATGCCCTACTTTACAGGAAAAGAACTCAAAATTGAAATAAAACTGCGTCATCATCGATTCTCCCGGCTGCTGTGACATTCTATAGAATTTCTTGCTTCAGTTTCCACAAAGAACGAAAGTCGTGCATGTTTGGATCGACATGAGTAAATGATGACAGGGGCTTCTGTGAACTGTCATCTTAAGACCTCTGCTACGAATCTGGACTATTTTTAGTCTAAATAATTACAAATAAAATCATGTCCTTTGAAGAGCAGCTAATCCAGTTGAATCATCAAACCACATTTCCCATGAAGCTTAGAGCACAGGGACCGGACGCTGGAGGTTTTTCCTTTCAATGGTCCCAGATGAGCTCAGGAGGAAACGAGGCGTTTGATCCAGCCGGAGAGTTTGGTGATACGCGTGTAAACCCCGTAATAATCGGGGCGTCCGCAGCCTCGGCCCCAGCTCACCACACCGGCCAGAAACCAGCGTCCAGACGGCTCCTGACACACCAGCGGCCCGCCAGAGTCGCCCTGACAGAGAAACACACACACGCGTGTAATCCAGCGGCTTACACGCACCATCAGGGTTACAGCATATGATCGAGATGGTCACCTGACAGGCGTCCTTCCCTCCGCTGCGATACCCGGCGCAGATCATTCTGGGCGTGATCATGTAACCATAGGAACGCACACAGGCGTCTTCACTGACCAATCGCACGTCTACTTTCTGCAGAACATCACTGACCGCTCCTAGATGACGGAGACAGAAAGATGGGGAGCTTTAAACCTCTAATCATGTCACGTGTCTGACAGTAGGAGGCCTTACATGCATTAAACTGAAACGTAGACTGCAGGATTTCTCCAATCATTTAATGCTCTTAAACTCCGCCCCTACACACGGAGAGCCACGCCCACATCTCAATATCCAGTCTATTCCATGTGAGTGTTTTTAAGAAGGTATTTTGAAGAATGCTGGTAACCAAACAGCTGGTGGTAGCCACTGATGTCCAGTGGAAGTCTGTTTGGCTACACTTCTTCTTCTTTTGTCTTCAGGAGAAGAAAGAAACTCACACATGTCTGGAACCACTTGAGGGTGAGTAAACGATGACAGGATTTTCATTTCTAAGTGGTTTGGAGTGCACACTTACTAGCTTGCGTTGTGCTATTCTTGTGTTTTATATTTGTTTCTACTGAGTTTAAGTTACCGTGAAGGAGAGTGGAATTGGGAGGAATGGCGTTTGGCGGTGGCGTGTGCATCCATCTGGTGCAGCGGTCTTGACTGGCAAAAGGCGGAGGATGCCGCCCGCCGATACCAACTAGAACTACATCATGGAAATGGAATTTATTTGATTTTTGATTGGTTTTCTTTTCACTTATTTCTTATTATTGATATTGTAAATTTACTTGTTGAGTTACAAGATGCTGATTAAGTGATCTCACCATTTGTCGTGTTAGTTGGGAGGTCAGTGCTGTTTTGTTCAGTTCTGTTTAGTTCCTCCTTATACTGAGTTAAACTTTGTTGTTGACCTTAGTTATTCCAGTCTAGCTAGGTTATTTATTGGATTGAGTTGATTTTTTTTTTTGTTGTTGTATTCTTTGTTTGTGATTTTTCTTTCTTTTTTTGGGGATAAAATAAATTCCTGTTTTTATGGAATCCTGTGTCCTTCCGCCTGTCTATCTGGCTCCCTTACAGTGAACTACCCCTTTAAGTTTTAGTACCAGTGTGTATTAACATGGTACCTGGCGTGTTAGTTTTGGACGTGTCTACACGTCACCACAGCTCATCCCTTCACGTCTGGATTCAGAACTATCCATTTTAAAAGTGTACAAGAACAGTGGCTACAGTGCGTCTCTGTTTAGATGCTGCAGGTGTTTATGGGATGCCGATACCTCCCTCCCGCAGCGCGCCCCATCCCGTCACCCAGCACAGCACGTCTGGCTCCAGCTGGTGCGTCTGCGGCGGCAGACAGACCGGATGAGCCAGAGTCCCTGACCACACGGGCCGCACCAGCCGCAGCAGAGCCACGTCATAGTCGTGCGTCTCGTCGTCATAGTAGTGATGCAGGTGGATGTGCGATACGCGGATAGCTTCCTCTGTCTGACTGTTGCCATAGAGATGCAGTTTACCCAGATAGACGGTCCACACGGATGGAGAGAAGAATCTGCAGACAGACACGCGTTCAGAGGGACAGATCGACCGCAGACAGACAGACAGATGCAGACGCTCACCTGTCGTCAGAGAAGCAGTGAGCCGCAGACACCACCCACTGGGCGGAGACTAACGCCCCCCCACATATGTGCCGCCCACTGATCTGCAAGCTGGCCTGCCATGGCCACTCCCCCTCCACTGCATCAGCCCCGCCCACCACACGACTGCTGAACGGCCTCAGTCCACAGTCTGCAGAGAGAACATGATCAGAACACACACACACACATGCGCACACACACATCCACACACACACACACACACTCACACACACACACACACACACACACACACACACACACACTCAAAAACACACACACACAATGCAATGCTCTTACTGCAGTATTTCTCATCAGATTCATCAGGACAGTCCGTGATAAAGTCACATTCTGGGTTTGGTTTCTTTAGACATGTTCCATCTCCACATACATACGTCCAGTCAGAACATGGTACACCTGAACACACACACACATGTTTATTTTGCTATCTAAAAAGGCACATTCCACAGACTTCTGTTTTTATATATATAGCTAGTTATAAATATATTTATACAACAGTTCGTTCTGGTTCTCAAATCTGATTGGTTGAGAACCGTGAGATATTGTACTGGTATCGCCACAGGAACGCCCCTTCCCCGTTTGTATCACTCCACTTCCAGTATTTCTAACAGCGAGTGTCATGACGGACGCCCAAATCCACCAAAATTTTACTGTTTTTGTGTCACAGAATGTAGTTTTAAAGAGTTTTTAGGTGAGAATGTACTCGTTTAGACTTCAACTGTACACGGTTTGTTAATAAAGATAAAGTCTATTTGAAAAGGTCAGCGCTCATGAACATGCGCTCTTTAATCTATTATTTGTTCCAGAGCAAATAGTTTCAGCTGAAGGCAAAATCTCATCACGTTATATTTTATGTAACTTTAATGCTGTATATTAGAGCATGCCTTTTATGAAGGCTGTTGTTGTTGTTTATTATTCAATAAATAATATTTTATAGACATAGCAATATTTAGTATTGGGAAACAGTGTGTGTGTTCATGATGGTGATTTTTGTGACTCTTTTACGAGTCAGCGTTTAAGACTTTTATATTGAAAGAGACTGAAACTGAAGTTATTTTTGTAAGCTTGTAAGACGCAGTTAACAAATGCAGTGAGCAGCGCTGTCATTGGAAATCACCCTTAACCGATGAAAGGATAGTACGACAAAGATATCGCTTTCCTCAGCGGACACTCAAACTCATGTTTTATTGTGAAGATGAGATTGAGCTGAATAATGAATGCTGTATCAGATGCAGGTAATCACACTCTCACTCCATCTCTCTCTCACAATACTCTACATAACTACTCTACAAGTAATACAATACATTTTAAATGAAGCAACTCAACATTCCTTCGTTACTAGATCTAAAGTGACGTTTTCGAATTAGTAACGGATCTTAAGCTCAGCTGTTAAACTGTCAAACTGAGATTTGAATATGTGGTGGAAGGAAGTAGTTCCAAACAAAAGGGTTTTTAAAGACACTCCGTTGTTGTTTTTATTATATATTTACACTCGTGCCGTCGAACTGTCGTATAAATGCAATATCACTCTCGTCCTCGAGCGATACCGGCTCTATATCAGCGGCTGTGACTGCCTCGTGCCTCTGGCCTAATCACAGCCGTGCTGATATAGAGCTGGTATCGCTCTCGTACTCCAGTGATATTGCTCAAGCAACATATTATATATATAACAGAAAATAGAATATATATATATATATATATATATATATATATATATATATATATATATATATATATCCAAGGGAGAAGTGGTTTAAATAAATCAAGTTGTGAGTCATGTTTTTTTTAATTATTATAAAATAGCTACAGTTGGGCTTTTTATGTAGCAATTATAGAAATCATTATACAAATGAGAGAAATTCAGGTCAAGAACCGAAAGCAAAATTAAAAGGAACAAAATAAATAATCATCTATATTTTGTGATAAGAATTTGAAGTCTATTTGCAGGACTTTTTTTTAATTGTTACTACAATGTAGAAATTCTATATAGAACATATCAAGTATTTCTACATAGTTTTAGCATTTTTGTACTGCATTAAATTCATGCTTATGTAAATACATAAATCGTTACATGAAAGTTATTCCACTGTTATAAAGTAACTGCAAGAGAATTTTAGGAATTAAATGTGTTGAATCATCAGGAAATAATGTCATCATGCAAAAACTCTTATTGAAACAGACTAAATTTTATGTAAAATATGATTTCTTTCTTTCGATTTTGAGGTAGAATATGAATATGATATTATTTGTTTCATCCATATATGAGTGTGTGTGTGAGAGAGAGATTGTACAGGTTTCACCTATATTGAGAGGAACAAATGTCAAAGAAAGCAGGTTTAAAACACACTAATATTTGTTTTATTTAATATCCTGATATGTGAGAGTTTCTGTGAGGGTCGGGGGGAGGAAATATCTTCAGCTCAGTACAGAAACAACACAAGTTGATGTTCGTGTGAAGTACCGTGAGTGCAGTTGTCCTCGTCGCTGCCCTCGATGCAGTCTGCATGCTGGTCGCACACTTTATAGTGATCGACACACTGACTGTCCTCTGAGCACTGGAACTGAGCGATACACACTGCACACACACACACACACACGGGGCTCATTCCTACACTTTTAGTTATGATTGCTGGAGCTCTTTCTTGTTTCAGTATGAAGGTTTTTCCATACGCAGCTTTTCTTTTGCTTTTTTATAATTTCAATGACTCATATACTGAGATATTCATGTCCCTCTGCCCACACACACTTCTGATCATATTTTTTCACTTCCTTTCTTTAGAATTCTGTAGAAAAATGTATTAAGTCATTAAATGTCATAAAGTTTTTTCAAGCATCATGCAGTGAAGATGGGGATTTACCGCAGTTCCTCTCGTCCAGTCCGTTGGGGCAGTCGCTGATACCATCACACGCCGGTACACAGAGACCGTTAATGTGACAGAGCACCTGACCGGGACACGCTGACCACACACACACACACACACACTCATGTGATGAGAATCAGAATGATCTTGACATTTACACAGCGGAGTTTCAGAACTCCAAACTAACTCAAAGAATGAAGTATTAAAGTGTGAATGATTAGTGGTGCTCACTATTGTTCTCTCTGACCTGCGGTTATATTTATAAATAAATACACACATATAACTCTATATATTTTTAAGATATATTTGCGAAAGTGTGGGAACCCATAGCAGAATCTGTAAAAATGTGAATAATTTTAACAAAATAAGAGGGATAATACAAAATGCATGTTATTTTTTATTTAGTACTGTCCTGAGTAAGATATGTTACATAAAAGATAAAATAGCTGAAATTATTAAAATAACCCCATTCAAAAGTTTGTGAACCCTTGGTTCTTAATACTGTGTGTGGTCACCTGATGATCCACGTCTGGTTTTTGTTTTGTGATGATTATTCATGAGTCTCTTGTTTGTCCAGCATCTTCTGCATATTTGAACCCTTTCCAGCAGTGACTGTGTGATTTTGAGATCCATCTTTTCACACTGAGGACAACTGAGGGACTCAAACACAACTATTAAAAAAGGTCCAAACATTCGCTGATGCTCCAGAAGGAGACACGATGCATTAAGAGCTGGGGGTGAAAACTTTTAAACAGGATAAATATTTGAAGAATTTTTCTTATTTTGTATATCTTTTTTTTTTAATTTATTTTGTACTGCCCTTCGGAACCAAAAGAAGATACTTGCATGTTTCCCGGAAGACAAATTAAGTACAATTGACCTTGATCTTCAAATTCCAAAAGTTTTCACCCCCAGCTCTTAATGCATCGTGTCTCCTTCTGGAGCATCAGCGAATGTTTGGACCTTTTTTAATAGTTGTGTTTGAGTCCCTCAGTTGTCCTCAGTGTGAAAAGATGGATCTCAAAATCACACAGTCACTGCTGGAAAGGGTTCGAATATGCAGAAGATGCTGGAGAACTGAAGAATCTGCAGGAGCTGGAGGATTTTCTGAGTTTAACTGTTCAGTTTAACTGTTCAGAACAAACAAGAGACTCATGAACAACATCACAAAACAAAAACCAGTCGTGGATCATCAGGTAACCACACACAGTATTAAGAACCAAGGGTTCACAAACTTTTGAATGGGGTTATTTTAATCATTTCAGAATTTTTTTTGTCTTGGTGACTATATGTAAACATCTTTTATGTAAAATATCTTAGTACAGTACTAAATAAAAAATAACATGCATTTTGTATTATCCCTCTTATTTTGTTAAAATTATTCACATTTTCACAGATTCTGCAAGGGGTTCCCACACTCTTGCATGCACTGTATATAGATATCTGGATGTGTTTAAGAGGTTGCCACTAAGCATGAAAGTTGCAACCAAAATAAATGTTTAACTGTTGGCAAATTAATGAGAAACAATGTCTTTTCTTAAACCTACTTAGGCTGTTCTATAGAAATAAAAATAGTCGTTTTTGAAAATATCTACTGAAAAGAAGTCAATCAAGCAAGCAAAAGCATTTCCACACTGAAACAGACTGTTGTAATCATTGTGGATGAGCTGTGTTAAACATATACCGCTCCGTCACAGCCAGGGTTGCCAGGTTTTCACAACAAAACCTGCCCAATTGCTTCTCAAAACTAGCCCAATCGCGTTACGAGGGGGGTCACCAGTAAAAATCACGTCCTAAGGGGGAAAATATGTTTTTTGGCGAGGTCCCCCTGGTAAAATTAGCATTTCAGGGGCAAAATATCACGTTTTTGGAGTCGCTTCAACCTGCGGACATGCAAAACAACCCGCGGCAGCAGTGTTAAAGTATCCCAATTCCTCAGGAAAACCGCAGACTTGGCAACACTTGTCACAGCGCTTGCCATCTCGAGTATCAAAACATCCCACATGCTGTAAAGGAGGCGTGCCTACGGTGCAATGAATCAGCCAATCACAGCAGTGGGCGTTAACTTACGTTTCTGCGAGAGGAAACACACCTTGAAACTGAGTGGATGAAAAATAACTAATATTTTGCATTTCTTTGTCCAAATACAGTATAAACTAACCTCACAAAAAACAAAATAATAATCTGAAACTGCATTTCATGGCCCCTGTAAACATGTACTAAGAAAGTTAAATGCAGACAGTTTAATGAGACGCAGAGGTGTACTAACGATCGGACTGGTTAAAGATGCTGTAGTGAACCTGCAGGCCCGGGCCGGTGAGGGACACCTCAGAGGTCATGGACACAGTGACGGTGCTGGACAGCAGGTGGATCCGCTCAGCGTACGGCTGTAAGCCTCGGACGCCGCACAGCCTGCGCACAAACACACCGGCGTCACACACGGACACACACACGCTGCTGACCGCGCTGATGAGGTCTGAAGGGCTGACCTGCGGCTCTGGATGCTCCATCTGCCCTGTG
This sequence comes from Cyprinus carpio, assembly GCF_018340385.1. Taxonomy (NCBI): domain Eukaryota; kingdom Metazoa; phylum Chordata; class Actinopteri; order Cypriniformes; family Cyprinidae; genus Cyprinus; species Cyprinus carpio. The sequence goes on from NC_056577.1 coordinate 5,526,190, forward strand.
TGCACGTCTGACTGTAAGCGGCACGGTTCAGCTCGTACCCCTCAAAGAACAGAGTCAGGCCGAACTCCACCGACGGCACCTGATCGCACAGATACAGACACAGTCAGCGGATGTGAAACACTGCGTCGATTCAGTAACAGCTCATGCATATTAAAAACAACTGGAAAAGCGTCATATGACCTCAGGAGACCTGGAATATAGTGCACGAGTCAAATTAATTTAATGTGCTTTTGTGTACTTTGGAAAGCTTGAAGCTTCGGTCTACCTTCACTGCACTGTAAATCATTTTTCAATGTTTTAAATTTGTAATATGAGTATGTTTTCCAAGAATATAATACTTCAGTCTTTCCACTTCAAAATTTCATATTTAATTCAATGTTGCTTGCTGCTTCTTTGTAATGATTTGTGAAATGTACAAGGAATTTCTGAGTGAAAATCATTTTATACACCAACTGGCGCTGCTAGAGACATGCTCTACTGTTTGAGCTACAGGAAAACTACATTTCAGCCCTTTAAGAAAATGAATAGTGTCAGTTCTGATTTCATGTCGACTTTAAAGAGTGTAAGTCCAGTTATAAGGATAGTTCACCCAAAAATGAAAATGAACCCATGATTTATTATTGGCTCTTTCGAGCTTTATAATGGCAGTCAATGGAGGTCAAGAATTCCACACGCCTTTATTAACCCCAAGAGCCATGTGGAGCACTTTTTATGATGGGTGGACGCAGTTTTTTGGGTTTCAAAATCTCAACACCCATTCACTTCCATTATAAAGCTTGGAAGAGCCAGGACATATTTTAATAAAACTCAAAAGAAAGTCATGTACAGCTAGGATGGCTTGAGGGTGAGTACATTTTCATTTTTGGGTGAATGATCCCATTAAATGCACTCAGTTGTCTGATGAGAGTCTTACGGTGAAGATCCAGGTGCAGTTGGTGTCGGGGGGGTAATAACTGGGGTAGAAGGGTGTCTGTAAAATGCCCTGGACGCCGTCTGTCGTCTCTAACACAACACTGTAGGAACAATCTGTAACACAAAAACACAAAACCTCAGGATCGCTTAACCACCTCCAGACAAAAGAATTACAGTGATTGAATGAAATCTCTATTCAATCTGCATCAATTCCACACTGTAAGAAACATATCTGTAGAATAGTGGAAATTGAACAGGTGTACAGACATTTCCTTTAACCCTAAAACACAACAAAATGCAATGCAAAATACAGATGAAACACCTGCAAAAACTGAAGTATTACGGAAAATATGAACTATATACATATATATATATATATATATATATATATATATATATATATATATATATATATATATATATATATATATATATATATATATATATATATATATATATATATATATATAATACTAAATAAAACTATTAAAATATAAAAAAAAAAATTGAAAAATAACAAAAATGCAGAAATATTTTATTAGTGATGGTTTACCCTGGTCCGGCCAGGCTCGTGCGCTCAGTGAAAACGGATCCTTGTAACTGTACAGACCCTGTTTCCAAACCACCGTCATCCAGTCAGCAGACGACAGCAGCTGCACCGTCTGTTCATACCGACTGCAGCCGTACAGACTGAGAGAGAGACAGTCACATGATCAGAATCTGTGCGTCTGACACTCATGATCAGAACCAGAGATGAGTACGAGTCTCACGAGGTGATGAGACGAGAGTCTGCCGGCGTGACCGAGTCGTAGATGATCAGACGATCACGACACTCGCTCAGGAGCCACTCCACCCTGAGCTCCAGCCGGGAGCCCGCAGGGGCCCTCAGGTGCCACAGACACGACGAGCGCTGCATGTTCGGCCCCTCCAGAACCACCGGCTCCGCCGAGACCAGAGACGTGTAGCGATAGCAGTCTGTGAGGAGACATCAGGAGAAATAACCCTCCGGACAGACGAGTCTCCAGATGTTCGGGTGCACAGTCAAAATATTACCACTGGTAAACCACGGCACGATTAGTTAGGGTTAACTAACTCCTATATTTGCTAGAGGAATAGTTCATCCAAAAATGAAAATGTGCTGAAAATGTGCTCACCTTCAGATCATCTGAGATCAGGATGAGTTTGTTTCTTCATCAGGTTTGTAGAAATGTAGCACTGCATCAGTGTCTCATCATCAATGGATGCTCTGCAGTGAATGGGTGCCGTCAGAATGAGAGTCCAAACAGCTGATAAAAACATCACAATAATCCACAAGTAATCCACAGCACTCCAGTCCATCAGTTAACATCTGGAGAAGACAAAAGATGAAACACATCCAGCATTAAGACGTTTTTAACTCAAATACATAGAGTTCATAATCCATAATAACACTTCCTCCAGTGAAAAAGTGCATCTGCTGTTGTCTCTTACATCAAAATCCAGACACATATTAGTTTAGAGCTGTTTAAACGCTGCTTGATCTGTGCAGATTTCTCTCCTGATTCACACCAGAACACTTTTTCACTGGAGGAAGTGTTATTATGGATTATAGACTCTATGTATTTGAGTTAAAAGCGTCTTAATGCTGGATTTGTTTCATCTTTTTTCTTCTCCAGATGTTAACTGATGGACAGGAGTGCTGTGGATTACTTGTGGATTATTGTGATGTTTTTATCAGCTGTTTAGACTCTCATTCTGACGGCACCCATTCACTGCAGAGCATCCATTGCTGAGACACTGATGCAGTGCTACATTTCTACAAATCTGTTCCTATGAACATACAAACTGGTGTTTTGGTGGTTTTTACTGGATGTATAAAGCCAAACTACTTAACAGAAAATAACATTAACTATCAACATCAACCACAAACCAACACAATCCTGACTGTCTTCATCTTCAGCATTACATATATTTATTTGACAGTTCAAAGCCAACAGATCAATGCTCTGAATGTAAAGTGTGATTGTTATCTTTCTTTGCAGTAAATGACACCTGAAGTGAATTTAGTGATCTAATAAACGATTTTCAAATGTGATTTAATACTGTTTGATGCCACTTTATTATTTCAAAACTGATATAAAAGATGTGATCAAAATGCATTAAAACCTTTGAATTATTGATTATCACACTGAAAAAAAGAAAAAGAAAATCAAAATCATACCAAATGTAGCTTGAAAAAGATCTATAACTTTGGGGTTGGTTTCTGGAAAGTAAAAAACACAAAGCAGTAAAATCATTTGAACAAAAACACAACAGAAGTCATCAAACGTGTGTCTGACAGTGAAGTGGACACGAGTGCGTCTGATGGTGTTACCGGTGAAGCTGAGCGAGGGCAGAAGCAGATGGAAACCCTCATATCTGCTGATCTGCTGAGCGTCGCTGAAGCGCTGCAGTTCTCTGAACACGCTCTCGTTCAGACGCTGGACGCTCACCGTCTCCACACGACTGCTAGGAACCGACAGACGCAGCCAGAGATGAGCCACAACACTGCCGTTCCTACAGGAACACCAGAGGAACAGGTGAGGATGCTGCAGATCTCCGCTCATGAAACACAGACGCACGGACACCAATGCTCCTCACCCGAACGCAAACACTGCGCTGGAGTTGAAGTATCTGGACAGGTCTGTGGACTTCAGCAGCTTCTCCATCTGTCAGAGAGAGATCGATTCATGAAAATGAACCACGTTCTGTGTGCATCTGTGCATTCAAACACACCAGAAGCAGTTCTCTGGATTCCTCTCTATAAGATCATCCAGACCAGGGCTGTTAGATTTGTCTATTATGACATGATAACTGTGTTTTAGTGTAAAACAGCTATAGTTAGAGTATAGTATCGGTGGCGTGCTAGCTTGACCAGACTAAACCGTGCTGGTTTTCCAGCTGTGTTCTGCTGGTTTGATCAGAGGAGGACTGTGATGTTCAGACTCACCATGTTCTGCACAGACGCAGCCGCCGCTCTGAACTCTGGGCTCTCGTGGCTCGACAGACTCACCGAGAAGTTCTTATTCAGTATGGAAACACTGGCTGTGTACTGCTGGACCAGCCGCGGCTCCAGAACCCACACCCTGTACTCTACACACACACACACTTCAATGTAGATTCATATTTAATCACTGTTATGCCATCACTTCAGTTAGAAACATGGGCCTGTACATAATTCATATGGTTGTATAGTGTAAATCAGCAGGATCTCTCTGACTGGGATTCTGTTATTCAAAAAAACATTTCGCTGTCATTCGCTGACTGCACTAATTGTTCATATTTTATGTTTGTTATTTAGTATTTTACATTTACTTTTAGTCATTTAGCAGATGCTTTTATCCAAAGCGACTTACAAATGAGGACAATGGAAGCAATCAAAATCAACAAAAGAGCAATGATATACAAGTGCTATAACAAGTCTCAGTTAGCTTAAACACAGTACACGTAGCAAGGGCTTTTAAATAATATAATAAATAAAAAGAAAACAGATAAAACAGAAAAAGAATAGAGCAAGCTAGTGTTAGAGGTCTTTTTTTGCTTTTGTTAATTGTATAATAAATGAAAAAGAAAACAGATAAAATACAAAAAGATTAGAAAGCTAGTTATATATATATATATATATATATATATATATATATATATATATATATATATATATATATATAAAGAATAGAATTAGAAAGAATATTGAGTGCTAAAGTTAGTGGGTCAAATAAAGATGGAAGAGATGTGTTTTAAGCCGATTCTTGAAGATGGCTAAGGACTCAGCTGCTGGGATTGAGTAGAGCAGGTAATTCCACCAGGAGGGAACATTTAATTTAAAGGTCTGTATTCTTTCCGGCTCATTAAAAATTAATCTTGCTATGAGGTTTGATAAAACTGGCTGGAAGACCTGCCAAGAGAGCGTTGCAATAGTCTAGCCTGGACAGAACAAGAGCTTGAACAAGGAGCTGTGCAGCATGTTCTGAAAGAAAGGGCCTGATCTTCTTGGTGTTGAATAAAGCAAATCTGCAGGACTGGACAGTTTTAGCAATGTGGTCTGAGAAAGTTAGCTGATCATCAATCATAACTCCAAGGTTTCTGGCTGTTTTTGAAGGAGTTATGGTTGATGTGTCTAACTTGATGGTGAAATTGTGATAAAATGATGGGTTTGCTGGAACCACAAGCAGTTCTGTCTTGGCAAGGTTGAGTTGAAGGTGATGGTCCTTCATCCAGCAAGAAATGTCTGTTAGACAAGCTGAGATACGAGCAGCTACCGTCGGATCATCAGGATGGACTGAGAGGTAGAGTTGAGTGTCATCAGCATAGCAGTGATATGAAAAGCCATGTTTCTGAATGACAGAACCTAATGATGCCATGTAGACAGAGAAGAGAAGTGGTCCAAGAACAGAGCCCTGAGGCACCCCAGTAGTTAGATGTTGCAACTTGGACAGCTCACCTCTCCAAGATCCTTTGAAGGACCTATCTGTTAGGTAAGACTCAAACCACTGGAGTGCGGTTCCTGAGATGCCCTTTGCCAGTAGGGTTGACAGGAGGCAGCTGTGGCCTAATGGTTAGAGAATTGGACTTGTAACCAGAAGGTCGCAGGTTCGAGTCTCGGTGCTGGAAGGAGTTGTCGGTGGGAGGGAGTAAATAAACAGTGCTCTCTTCCACCCTCAATACCCATGGCTGAAGTGTGTGTGCACTTCTCACTTGTTTGGGTTAAATGCAGAGCACCAATTCCGAGTATGGGTTACCATACTTGGCAAATGTCACGACTTTCAGGATCTGGTGGTTAACCGTGTCAAAAGCAGTGGACAGATCAAGCAAGATAAGTATTGAAGATTACTCTGATGGGACTCTTGCCAGTCTTAGGGCTTCAACAACTGAGAGCAAGGCAGTCTCAGTTGAATGTCCACTTCTGAAGCCAGATTGGTTGCTGTCAAGGAGGTTGTTCTGTGTGAGAAAGGTAGAGACTTGGTTGAACACAGCTTGTTCAAGTGTTTTTGCAATGAAATGAAGAAGGGAAACTGGTCTGTAGTTCTCTAAAAGAGATGGGTTGAGGGTGGGTTTCTTAAGTAGTGGAGTTATGCGAGTCTGTCTAAATGCTGAGGGAAAAACACCAGTGTGGAGGGATGTGTTAATGATGTGAGTGAGTGCAGGAGAAATGGCTTGAAGGAGATGAGATGGAATAGGATCAAGCGGACAAGTAGTAGGATGATTAGAAAGGATGAGTTTGGAGACTTCTGCCTCAGAGAGTGAAGAGAAGGATGTGAATAAGTGTATGTTTGCAGTTGAGATGTGCTTGATGGATTGTGGTGTGGAAAACTGTGCACTGATGGTTTTAATTTTATTAATGAAAAACGTGGCAAAGTCGTCAGCTATTAGAGTTGATCCAGAAGGGGGAGGAGGAGGACAAAGGAGCGAGTTAAATGTTTTAAAGAGCATGCGAGAGTTAGACGAATTGTTAATTTTGTGATGGTAGTATGTCCTTTTAGCAGTGGAGACATTAGCAGAGAAGGAAGAGAGGAGTGACTGATACACATTAAGGTCAGTAATATTTTTGGATTTGCGCCACACTTTCAGCAGCTCTAGCCTTAGAACGATTTTCACGTAGAACATCAGATAACGAAGGGGTGGTACGGGCTGGCCTGGAAGACAAGGGGCAAACAGTGTCTAAACAAGACGTAAGAGTGGAGCAGAAAGTATCAGTAGCACTGTTAGCATCAAAAGATGCTAACAGTTTAGGGGAAGGAAGCGAAGATGAAACCATAGCAGATAGCCGGGAGGGTGAGAGTGAGCGTAGGTAACGTCGAAAGATGACATGTGGAGGGGTAAGTGATGTGTCAGGAACCATGTTGAGGTTAAGAGTGAGGAGGAAGTGATCTGAGGTGTGCAGTGGAGTAACCAGTACATGATCAGTGGAGCAGTGTCGTGTGTAAATAAGGTCCAGTTGGTTGCCTGATTTGTGAGTAGCAGTAGTTGACACTCGGTTGAGATCAAAAAGAGGCAAGCAGAGTGTGGAAGTCAGCAGATAGAGGTTTATCTAGGTGGATGTTGAAATCTCCAAGCATAACTAGGGGAGTACCATCCTTAGGAAAGGTTGAGAGCACCACATCTAATTCATCCAAAAAGTGACCTAGTGGTCATGGGGGTCGATAGACAACTACAAAATGTATTTTGAGAGGGTAGGTAACAGCAACGGAATGAGATTCAAAGGAACTGTTGATACCCAAAGATGGTAAAGGATTAAATTTCCAATCATTAGAGATGAGCAGACCAGTACCTCCACCTCTTCCAGTCAAACGGGGGGAGTGGGAAAATGAGAAATTATTGGAGAGTGCTGCAGGTGTAGCAGTGTCCTCTGGTTTGAACCAGGTCTCTGTCAGGGCCATGAGATTTAGCTTTGAATGACTTATAATAGAAGTAATGAAATCGGCTTTGTTTACAGCATACTGGAAATTCCAGAGACCAATAGAAAAAGAAAGTAGTGTATTAGCAGATATAGGCAGAGTGCGCAGGTTGTTAGGATCGCGCTGTCTACAGTGTGTGATGTGTGGTTTGCGAGTGGTAGTGATAGTAGGGATCTGGAAACACATAGTAAGAATTGGTTATAAAAACTAAAACAGAAGTGAAACAGTAATGATGTGTGTGTGTGTGTGGGTGGGTGGGTGTATTTGTGTGTGTGTGTGTGTGTGTGTGTGTGTGTGTGGGTAGGTGGGTGTGTGTGTGTGTGGGTGTGTTTGTGTGTGTGTGTGTGTGTGTGGGTAGGTGGGTGTGTTTGTGTGTGTGTTTGTGTGTGTGTGTGTGTGTGTGTGTAGGTGGGTGTGTTTGTGTGTGTGTGTGTGTGTGTGTGTGTGTAGGTGGGTGTGTTTGTGTGTGTGTGTGTGTGTGTGTGTTTGTGTGGGGGGGTAGGTGGGTGGGTGTGTGTGTGTGTGTGTGTGTGTGTGTGTGGGTGTGTGTGTGTGTGTGTGTGTGTGTGTGTGTGTGTGTGTGTGTGTGTGTGTAAGTGGGTGTGTTTGTTTGTGTGTGGGTAGGTGGGTGTGTGTGTGTGTGTTTGTGTCATCTTCTCCCATCTTCTATAATCCACTACTAACTAGTTTTCAGGTTAGCTATATTGACACTTGATGAACGCATGTGTGACTCTTTCCTCACCTAGAAAGTACCAGATAAGACATGAAGATCCTGCCAAGATGAGGATGATGATGGTGAAGATGAGGCCAATCGGCCATTTCGGGAAGCTCGTCCTCCTTTTTTGGGTTTGATCCGGATCTGCGCGAGGAATCTGTGGATAAACAGATAAACACAGGAATACTGAGAGAAAGATCTCTCTCAGGTGCTGTTGTGCAGCGGTAATGTTTGATTAAACTCTCTCTCTCTCTCCCTCTCTCTCTCTCTCTCTCTCTCTCTCTCTCTCTCTCTCACAGTGTCGCTGGCTCGCTCTCGATTCGGATCCGATCTGATTCCGTTCCCGAGCTCCATCACGAACCGGACCGTTATCTCGCGCTCATCTTCGGCTCCGTGAACAGACTCTCGGTCCCGATTCTGGTGGTTCTCATTAGCAGGACTCACACATGCTCGGCTCTTGACATGTTCTGAGGGAGTCGCAGTGTTTGTCGGTCCAAAGTTCACAGCGGATCAATAATCGGCTGCTCTGAGGACAGTCCACGGCAGCCGCAGCTTTCATTTAAATGCGAGATTGTGTGAGCATGTGAATAACGGGTCTCTTAACAACAGTCAACGCCCAGCAACGCGCGCTCACCTGCGCGACGCCCGTGACGTCACGGAGCGGGGTCTCACCTGTGCGCGCGCGATGCTCCTCTGGGACTCACTTCCCTTTTACGTATTTTCTTGGACAGAAGTAAACTCTTGGAACAATCATGTGCTCGAGTGATACTTCAGTTCATGCACTTTAATGCCTTAGCTGTTCATTGTAATTTTACACTTTTGCTTAATAAGCATCTATGACTATGTGTGTATTTTTCCATTACAAATCAGCACTTTTATCCTTTGCTAGTGTACAATGGGACATTGGTCTAATCATGTGGTTCAAACAGTTCCATGAAACTGTAAATTTATTTAATTTAAAACTCATTCATTTATTGTCACCAATTACCCATATTAAACATGTGAAAAAAAAGACATTTCAAAGGAAAGCATTTTTCAGCCAAAAAAGCTTCTTCTACTGGTCCACTTCTTCAAGCCATTTCTGGGGTTCTTATTAAAAAATATATATATATAATAATAATAATCAACATCTGCAGAGCAATCATATCGTCATGATTTCATCCCACAAATAAATTTTTCACCAGATTTATTTTGGTTCTCAATTTCTGTTTTGCAACAAAGACCTTTTTTTATTATTATTATTAAACACATGTCTTGCCATACCCCATAAAGTCTAGTCTATAATACTTTTATAGACTATAATACTTAACACTCATAGGTCTGTAATACATAAGACAGGAGAAATCTATCTGTTGTCATTCTCGTTCTTAGTGGCACTGAGAAACAATGCTGTTGAATGTCCATCAAAAAAAAAAGGCTTTTAGAACAGCATTACTCGGTCTAACTAACCCACACTAACTAGCTATAGGCTAACTGTCAATCAACCAATCAGAAACAGTCTGAGCACAAAGATGCTTTAATAGATTATTTAGCAGCAAACTGCAGTCGCTGAGAACTGGCTTCTCTTACATTCAACAAAACAGCAGACATCTTTCTGAACATTCATTTCAATGCAAAAATCAAACACATGACATGAAATGATATATAAAAATATCACAAACAGAAGGACAATAACTGTGATAAGTGCAAGCCACTCAAAAGAACGTTTCACTTCGGCTTGTGTGTCTCATTTTAGCCTTAATGTCCCTGCTGCCAAAAATCTTATAAATAGAAATTATAAATTACGATAATATTCAGGGTGAAGAATGTTATAAATCGATCTCATCTGAAAGGAATAATTTTCTAAACATCTAGGTTAGAGTCGTTCCAAGTAAACTAAATGGTAGAATTTTAGTGAAAAGAAACAGGAAGTGGTCCTTGGTGTTTCTTCTGGTTTCGCCCACAGATCCTGCGCTCGCTCTGTGTGACGCGAGCGACTGCGTCTGAGTCACACAAACCTACTGAGATCAGGAGTGACTCTCACAGTGTCCTGCACATACAACAGCACACAGAAGCAGATCCCGTCGTGTCAACCACCTGCAGGCACCAAAACTCATCATTCATGCACCGTCCGGTCATTCCAAACCTGCCAAACCCTGGTCTTAAGAGCCAGTTTGACTAATTAGCAGTTAACCAGGTGACAATCAGTCTAGTTTCGGATTTAAAGGAGTCCAATCTACCTTTAAAAAGTTATTACCGTTCTTGAAGAAAAAAGTGAGATGACTAACTGTTAAGCGGTTTAACTGAATAACTTTCTTTTTTCTGTGGAACACAAACGGAAATGTTAACAGAAAGTTCACGCTGCTCTTTTCCATGCAATGAAAGTGTAAACGATATATATGAGCCTGCAGCACAGAAGCAGTCATGAGCAGCAAAGGTACATTTGTAGCAATAGACAACAATACATTGTATGGGTCAAAAATATTGATTTTTCTTTTATGCCAAAAATCATTAGGATATTAAGTTCCATGAAGATATTTAGTAAATTTCCTACTGTAAATATATCAAAACATAATTTTTGATTAGTAATATGCATTGCTAAGACCTTAATTTGAACAACTTTAAAGATGATTTTCTCAATATTTAGATTTTTTCTGCTTCCTCAGATTCCAGATTTTCAAATAGTTGTATCTCAGACAAATATTGTCCTTCTAACAAACCATACATCAATGGAGAGATTATTTATTTAGTTTTCAGATGATGCATACATCTCAATTTTGAAAAAATTGACCTTTATGACTAGTTTTGTGCTCCAGGGTCATAACAGTTGTCCATAGTCTGAAACACTGAAACTCTTTCTGTACAGCTGTGCTTCACTGAATGGACAAGAGCAGCTCAGACACTCCAGCAGAATCCTCTCCGTCATGAGGGTGAGCAGAAGATGACAGAACGAATGCTCACGCTTCACTGCCGCGACAGACAGCGCAAAACTCGCTCTCAAGCTTCCTTATTTTCACTGCAGTTACAGATTGAGCTTGTCAATTTCTGTGTAGCCCAAAGCGTGCTTCGCTCTGATACCGTTAAATCCACTGCCGAGTGAACGTTCTGGCCATCAACACTAACTCTGCACGTTTTTCACTGGCATGTAATCTCCACTAGAGGGCTCTATCAGCCCGCAGCAGCTCTGGAGGTCCAGGTCTAAGCCAGGGATCGGGCAGCTCGGTCGCAGCAGCAGATCCGTGCTCTGAAGGCCCAGGAGCGGGTGTCTGTTGGGCTGCGGCGCGGGCAGATCCTGGGGCAGGTGAGGGAGCAGGGTTAAGCACAGAGGACTGGGCAGCTCCGTCTCCTCCATGCTGTCCTCGGCTCCGCCGGCGAAACCCGAATCTGGACTCTGCGTGTCCTGGCGCAGCTTCTCCAGCTTCTTCAGAGAGAATTCCAGCTCTTCAGCGTCCTTCTCTTCAGCGCTGCGCTGAGGAAGCGTCTCCACGCCGCTGCCGCCCCCTGCTGGCCCGTAGGAGGAGTGCGCCGAGCAGGGCTCCAGAGTGTCCCTCGGCCCCTTGGAACTCTGGGACAGGAAGTAGGTGGAGTTTGAGAAGTTGGAGGATTTGACAGTGTCGCCCCATGTGTCCTGCAGACTGCCGCTGTTTCTGCATGTGCTTCGGGAATCGCAGGCGTCCTGCAGCTTCAGGACCTCGACCGGACTGATGAACTCGGTGTCCACTCTGATGAAGCTCTCGTGCACTAAAACCGAACCCAGCCAGGACTGATGGAGAGAACGTGACGTCATGACAAACAGAACAGAACAGAACGAAAGCTAACGTATGTCTGACTAAATGACTCACCGTGAAATTCCCTCTGTGGCTCGAGTTCAGATCACCAAAGAATTTGGAGGGATCAGGAATATACGTGGAGCCCTTCTTCTGGACCCTGAAAGGTGAACAAGCCACAATCCTGTGGCTCATGACTGTCATTCTGTGCTCAACACACACACTGTAACAGATGTAATGTCTCTCGTATAACCAGACACGCTCGCACTGAAATAAATCATTTACAATCGTTTTTTGCTTAAGAGATCATGAGGGATAATTGTGAGTCAGTTTGTTGCATTATATTTAGTTTTTGTTATTATCTTTAGCGTTATTGTTCTAGTTAGAATAAAGTTATTTTATAGTATTATTATTATAGTTATTACAGCTGTAGTTACTGTTTTCATTTCATTATAGTTATTATTATAGGTATTTATTTTATTGAGGTTATCGTAATGGTTATTGTAGTACGAGTCATAGTTATTGCTGTTGGTATCGTTATAGTTACTGTTATCATTAAAGTAACTGTTACTGTTATCATGATGCTTATTATTATAGATAGTGTTTATTGTATTATAGTCATAGTTAAAGCTATAATTATAGTTAGTCATTATTACAGTTATCATTATCGTTACTGTTATCATTGTAGTTGTTATTATAATTACTGTCATAGTTATCATTATTATTATTAGCATTATAGTTATTGTTGTAGCTGAACGTGTCTGAAGACTCCTCACAGGTGATCACTCACCTTCTGATTCTCTTGCACTTGATGAGAACGGTGAAGATTACTATGATGGCCAGAGTGATTATGGTGAGAATGATTCTTGCCTTCGAGGAATCCAACGGGAGCATCTCTGAAGAGGCAGATGAGAGCGTTAGAGTTTCTCAGCACGTGTGTGTGTGTGTGTGTGTGTGTGTGTCAGACAGGTGTGTGTTACCTGCTGTCTGACCCACATCAGACGTCCAGCTGTACTCTTCACTCCAGTCGCTCCACAGGGCATTGGTCCGCACATACCTGACTCTCACCCTGATCACATACTGATGATTTAAGAGCAAATTGTCTTCTGACAGCTGCAAGTGAGGTTCTGACGTTTTTACGATAGAACCCTCCACATCCTACACAGACATTGACAGAATCAAGCATTTCTGCTGTGATGAATGCTGATAGAGTCACATAACACAGAATCTGCCTTCAGATGCACATCATCTAAACATCCTGTCTTTAACCATTACAGTTTGTTTTACAATCGCTTATTCACTAAAGTACACTCCTAGTTACTCATCTCTTCAAACCAAGTCTGCAAAACTGCAAGCACATTATCAGTTGGCAACTGTATATCAACATTTTTGCAAAACACTGAACACTTTTCTCCACATGAGACACTCAACCCCGACAGCCCATGAATTCTGGAAAACACTGCCGTTCAAAACACCACATTCTTTTACTGATTACAGCTCAGAAAACACTTACAGCTCTTTCATTCATTTTGAGAAGGAAAGAAATTATTCCCATCCTTTGTATTTATTGCTAAATATGCTATATACAGTTTTTATGAGCACACTGTGTTTGGCATCCGTGTGTAACTGGAGTGTGAATAAGCTAATCATCTGTTGGTTGTATGTTTTGATGCAAGAGATGTGTGATGCTTTGCATATTGTTTTTTTTTTTTTTATGTCTAAAGTTTAGAAAAAATAAGCCACGATTTCAGAAATCATGTATAAGCAACTGCCAAAAATGAACTTTTTGTTGTGGAATAAAAGGGGTGGACATGAGAGAGGCTGATGTGCTCACCTTCCAGCTCTGAGCAGCAGATCTGTACTGGACCTCAAACTCAGAAGTAAAATAGGGTTTTAAAGAATCACAACTCCAAGAAACATTGACCCCATGAACGTTCACTCTCTGAGGAGGAGCCACTTTCACAGCTGCACACAGAAACACAACACGATCGCTCAAGCAAACAATTATCAGTGCTGATCAATAGGTCAGACTGGAGCCAGAACAGGTTTGTGAGGAACAGAAGCCAGGACAAAGTGTCTCCCGCTCACTAATGAACACACTCTCTAGCTTCGGTTCCAGAACGTGTCCGTGAGTTATTATATTTGACTCACCACTCTCCTCTCCTGTATGTTTTGCTATTTCAGCCACAGGATTTTTGTTGTTTTCACACCAGACGACTTCATGTAATCTGGCCGTTGATGTCATTATACCTCTCTGCAGCAGAAAAGAAAGTAATAATGCATCTGTATGACACGTCACAAGTTTGTTTCAGTTTTCAACTCAATGCTGGGTTTTCAACAAGACGTCAAAGGAACTCAAACAAGTGGCATCAGTCACCTTGCTTTGAAAAACCACGGTGGCAGAGCGTATGTGAGGCTGCATCGGGTCTGCAATCAAATCCGCCTTCTTTTGATCCAGCTTTCTGAAATCAAAGATAAAGAAGAATTTATTCACATATAAAAATGAAGCACATACACTTTAGATTTTATTTTTCTACTTTTACCTCCAACTTTTACTAAATTTTTACCAATTTTTCTACTTTTACTAACCAACAGATAAATCAGTAGAATTAAGAGAAAGGAACATAAAACTCTTTAGACACTAAAGAAGCAACAGAAAACTGTTCCACATTATAAAGTCTGACTGTTTAATCACAAGCTAAATACATTATGAAGTCACATTCGTCCTTACATCTTCTGAACTGATACATTCATCCAGCATTTGGTCTCGGGTCGGACCGGGGGGATCACGTCCAGTTTTGAGGTGTCCCAAACACATGTGAAGTTGTTGTGGAAATCATTATGGCAATTTAAACCTAGAGAAAGAGCAACTTTAGAGCAATTCAACCTAAAAATAAAGATTGCAAAAGGGTGTTTTCACAGTGATGCCACAGAATAACTATTTTTAGTTCCCCAGATAACCATAAAAAGAAAAGAGCTCACAAAAGAACCATGTTTATTTTATTAATCTAAAGAACCTTTTTTCCCTTTTAGAGACCCTTTTTTGCAATGGAAATTTTTTTGGATGTTGAAGTTTTTTTCGTGGACCCATCAATGCCAATCAAGAACCTTTGTTTTTAAGTGAAAAGCACAGACATTTACAGTGTGTGTGTGAGTGTGTGTGTGTGTGTGTGTGTGTGTGTGTTTCACTTGAGTTAGACCCTATACCTACCAATCTATTAAAAGAGATCAATCTTAACAAATCATATTTATCTGACTGTTATCTGTAGCAGTAAATGAAAAGAATCCTCTTATTGATCACAAGTTCAGTATGGAGTACCGCAAGGCTCAGTAGTAGGACCGTTACTTTTTACCATGTATGGCGGTATAGCTGGTTTTGTCAGAACTAACAAGACATATAGACAAATTAGTAAACACATACACACACATACAGATCACAAGATCTTACTTTGATCTGCAAGAGATGAATATGATGACATCATCATCATCATCATCATCATAGCCAGAGTCTGCATAGGCGTTTTCGTCCCAGTATGCATCTGGAAATCTGTGGGAGACAGAGAGACATACATTTATCACATGTGTAATTGTTGCTTATTTTCTTGGCAAATGCACAGAGAATGACAAATAAGACATAGGCATTTTACAGACAATTCTGTGAACCCTAAAACGCAATGCAATGAAGTTCAAAATTCAAAATACAGGTAAAACACCTGGAAAAACAGTACAATGCAGTACACTGTGCCCTATTTTTATGGATTTTTTATAGTGCAAGCCAGATTGCAGGCATTCATTTTCCTCCCCTAAAACGCTCACACACTCGACAGGTGGAAAAACCCAAAGCCACAGAGAGAACGAGCACATACACAGATCATCACCCACAGACTCAAAGATATGAGACACAGAGCTTTTAATTTGTGATTCGGAGCACGTTAATAAGATAAACGGCTGTTAACCACATGACTGAACGAATGCATGGAGGAGTGTGACAGACTCAACGGGACACGTTATAATTAACAACGTGTGCTCTGAAATATCTTTGATTGAAAGTCTTTGATTTTCTTTTCTTCCTGCTTGAATGAACTGTAAATAATAATCATCAATAAAATGGAGAAGAGAAAGAAAAGTATCAGCACTTAAGGTTAACTATTAAATCAACACAGTCATATTAAAAAAAAAGTCTAAACTTGGAAATGGCACAAATGGCCTGGAAATATGTTATCATATCATATTTGAGCTTTAATCACCACTAAAGGGAAACGTGATAATGATGCTGCTTCATTATATCAGATGCTCATTCATTTCAAATCATCTTTTCCATCAAAATAGAGATTTGTATGGAGAGCTCATACATAGCCCTACTTGATTTTTGTTTAAAAACTCAAGTATTCAAGCAGAAGCTTCAAGCTGACAGGTGTGTGTAGAGACTCAGAGTGAATAAAAGCGCGTTACATACGTGTGGAGCGGAGACGTCCCAGCGCTGAGCGTCACGGTGTCACTCGCTCATGTTCCCATCTGTGAGCGCAATCACACACACAGCACGGTTAAATGAGCGCAGCCCTTCCTGTCACACACACAGGTAGTGAAACAGGTCATGGAGTGCTGGGCTGTTGTGGTGACATTTCAAATGAAGCAAAGGGCAGGAAATGAGAACTGTGTAGGAGGAAACCCGCCGTTCTCCCTCACTCACACTCCTGTCCATTACACCAATGACACACAAACTCACACTTACACACACATGTTGATAGACCAACTGCTGAAACCATATAAGTGTGTGTGTGTGTGTGTGTGTGTGTGTGTGTGTGTGTGTGTGTGTGTGTGTTTTCAGGGCCTCACATTTCCGAGAAGCGACCACAGTTTGTGGTTAAGCTCCTGAAACCCCTTTACGACTCTAGTAAATATCTATCTATCTATCTATCTATCTATCTATCTATCTATCTACAGTCAAACCAAAAATTATACACACACCAGATATAATTTTTTATATTTTTTTACTAGTGGGTGCAGGACACTATAATTCATGTAAGTGAGGATAGCAAAATAAAGTAAACTGTGACGGATTATACCCAAAACTTCTTCATACAGTGAACTATCAGTAAAACTGATAAAAATGTGTGACCAAAAATCAGTTTAACTCTGTGTTCTTGTCTGTCTATCTATCTGTCTATCTATCTATCTATCTTTCTCTTGTTCTACTTTCTCAGACTCTGTCGCTGAAGGTTTTCCGCACATCTGAGGGGCTGCACCTGTTTTTTTCTCTCACGTCAATGTGAGACTGAGCTGCAGAAACAGGTGCGATGTTCTCACGTCACTCTTTCACAAAACAAAGGTCCATCAGTAGCTGTCCGTGTCAGTTAACGCTGATATCAGCTGATGTGATTTCCAGATAAGTTGATCCATTATTCAGAAAATCTCACATTTGTTTCCTGTGTTTAAGCGCAGAATGTTTCTGTGAAGCCAACCGCATTTTTGGTTCAACATTACAGGAATAAATGTAGACGGCCTCTTCTCACGTATATGCTGCTATCCTGACATTAAGATGGAGAATAATGTAGAAAGACAGAAGCACAGGGGATGAGAGACACAAGCAGCTGCTGAACTGGCCCTAAAACACTGATCTAATCCAGCTCTTCACCAAACTCCTGCTCATCTGAGCCCTTCAGCTCCACGAGAACGCGTCCCATCTCTCCCAGCATCACTACTGCATGATCTCTGACTCTCTTTGTGCGGCAGGTCCGATGCGTTTTACCCTTACCTTGATAACGGCTCTCCTTCCAGTGAATGAATCTAAAATGGAACATACAGCTAACGTGTCTGTTCACTCCAAACACGGTCTAGTTCTCTTAAGGAAAGTTTATTTATCACTCACAAGAATTTGAAGAATTTGTCATCAGTGACAGAAATGGAGAAAAAAACTTGTGTGAAACCAAGCTTAGTCAGGGGCCAGGTCTCTTCTGACCACACCAAACCAGCATGATGTGGTTTAATTCCAGCCTGCAACACGTCTAAATTGAGATTGATTGTATCAGTTTTCATAGTAAAACCACTCTGAGTAGAAACATTGCATCAGTTATGACATCATTCAACAGCCCCGTTACACTTCTAGAAAATCTGTCAGCACACTGACGCCATCAGATGAGAACAAACACATGAATGGAAACAGGCGTGACTTGATCTGAATAATATCGTTATTGTCTTTCAGAGCTGCTGGTCGAAACCAGCTGTGAGCTGTGTGTGCAGCCTCTGTGTGTTGCCAGATCCAGCTATTATAAGCGTCTTTGCACTTGTTTATTTCCAAATAACTTGACCTTTTAGGAAGATAATAAAGTCAGAATTTGCACTTTATATATCTTTACCTTAATTTCAAAACACAAGATTCGGACTTATTTTAGTTTATTTTGCATTTGGGGGCTTATTTTTGTTTGTAACCATAGTAATACCTGGCAACGCTGCATCACCAGCACTTAAACTGACAGTAATAAAACAAAACAAAAAAGCAAAGAGAGCACATGCATGTTATTGCTGAGAGGATACTGCATTCAGTAAGAGAAATGCAATAATCATTGTGATATTATCTGTATGAAACTGTATCAATGCTATCAAAAACCACAGCATAATAATACTACAGTGCAGAATGAAATATGCCAAACATGCAGACGCTGAAATATTTCATTTTCAAAGTTCTTATCATGTAGAAATGCTTACTAATGAAAACTGTTATAGTAATTAGCATTGTTGCATGAATAATAAAGAATAATAAAACTATCCAACCCTAAAATGTAGTAAAGAAATTTTGGTGCAATAGCTAAATAAGGTCTAATTTAACAATGTCCATCCACCCAAAACAGAGAAAACATCTTTTACGAACATCTACATGTCTGTCTATCAAGTTGATATGTTTAATGCGTTGCATTTGTAGGGGTTTTAATAGTTCCTAACACCTCACCCACCTTCGGTTTCCATAATTAGTTCTGTTATTTTCCTGTTTATCACTGTGAAGCTGCTTTGATACAATCTGTATTGCAAGAAGCACTACAGAAATAAAGGTGACGTGGTGGATGGCATCATATAGTTTGTTTCAGGATGTGGTTGAAGAAGATAAAATAAGAAATGATCCAATTCTTGTATTTTTCCATTCTGACCATTAAAAAAATACTCCTCAACCAATCAGTAAAGACTACCTTAAAAAGTAAAACTGAAAACCACACTGGGAGGATGCCACGAAGACGGAACGGCGAATAGTGCAGTGAATCTATAACAGTGCGATATGCAACAAAGCAATCTTAGATATAGATGCAGCACACAATGATCTTACATTTAATTCATAATCTGTAAGTGATGCAACTGAATCCTCAGGGTTCATCATTACTGTGCATTTTTAAATGCCTCGCTTCTGCAACACGGAGTTATTTCTTCAGATTATAATCATCAAACGACACCAACTAAGTGACTAAGTGTTATTTCTGCTTTCTAATACAAGAAATAATGCAGCTCTCACTTCAGTGCAATGAAGCCTTATGATGTAGGGACTAGAGTTTCCCCCCTGGCCTGCACTATAAACAAATCCATAAAAATAGGGCACATTGTACTGTTTTTACAGGTCTTTTACCTGTATTTTGAATTTTGAACTTCATTGCATTGTGTTTTAGGGTTCACAGAAATGCATGGATAACGTCCTGGCAGAAAATTAGCAGTGCATTCTCTGTTTGTTTGGGTACATTTTTGCCAGCTCAGGTCTTAAAACCAATACGAATTATTTCAATCAACTACATCAAAGCCACTAATCACTAATCAATTTTCAACAGCTGGTGTACTTCTTTTATCCTGAACATTAGTGAAGAGCTGAAGGTGGAACTTTGAGTGAAATCAAGATAAATATTACTAAAATAAAACATTTTTATTCATTTTTATATTTAGTGTCATTTCAATCAAGCTGTACTTTTTTGTCAAGTTAGGCAAAAGTATGATATTTTGGACACATAAAACGCTAGTTATTAATCTGACTTCAATGAGGCACTCTGTTGAACACTGTTAGTGCAGAAATGAAATAAACTAAAGAATCCACTGAGGCCATAGTTTAGAAACACCCATTTATAACACACGTCTGCATACAAACAACATGCTCGAGGAGATATTTTAATATTGATCTTATGAAAATAGGCCCAGTTTCGTTCGGCTATTTCTGTTCGCTGGTGGCAGACTGGGTTTCTGTCATTTTGACTAATCTGCCAGTAAAAGAGTTTCTGTTCAACTCAAAAACATTTAGGACAACTAATGACAAACCAATGGGCCCACATTCCTATTTTACAAACCCAGTTTAACATCTGACAAGAAGTCAAACCCCAAATAACCTTCATCAACCACAAGTGAAAGAGTTTCTGATAAAGTTGAGCAGGCCTAAAGTAAAACAGGATAGAAACTGGTGCTCTAGAGATTGAGGTCGGAAAAAAAACATTTGTGGTTTTACCACAGCTCCAACACACACACACACACACACGCACGCACACACACACACACACACACACACACACACACACACGCACACACACACAAACACACACACACATTAGTGTGTTTACGAGAAAATAAAATAGCCGCTACATCCTCCATCAGTCCCTCACACCTCTGCTGTCACATCCTTCTCTCTGTCCTTTGCTGTTTTTCCATTATCTTATCAAACACCATCATCAGCCCCTCCATCAGTCTGAGAAACACACACACACACACACACACACACACACACATACACACACACCAGTCTGAGAAACACACACACACACACACACACACACACACCATCAGTCTGAGAAACACACACACACACATACACACACACACCATCAGTCTGAGACACACACACACACACACACCACACCATCAGTCTGAGAAACACACACACACACACACACACACACACACACACACACACCATCAGTCTGAGACACACACACACACACACACACCATCAGTCTGAGAAACACACACACACACACACACACACACACACACACACCCATCAGTCTGAGAAACACACACACACACACACACACACACCATCAGTCTGAGACACACACACACACACACACCATCAGTCTGAGAAACACACACACACACACACACACACACACACACCATCAGTCTGACACACACACAAACACACACATCAGTCTGAGACACATACACACACACCATCAGTCTGAGACACACACACACACACACACCATCATCAGTCTGAGACACACACACACACACACACACACACACACACACACACACACACCATCAGTCTGAGACACACACACACACACACCATCATCAGTCTGAGACAAACACACACACACACACACACCATCAGTCTGAGACACACACACACACACACCATCAGTCTGAGACACCATCAGTACTTCTAACACACACACACACCCATCAGTCTGAGACACACACACACACACACACACACACACACACACACACCATCAGTCTGAGACACACTCTCTCACTCACACACACACACACCATCAGTCTGAGACACACACACACACACACACCATCAGTCTGAGACACACACACACACACACCATCAGTACTTCTAATACTTCTGCTTAATGTTACACTGTCAGATACGCAAAGGAAATCTATTGTATCTCTTCCTCTGGCTACAGTGTATAGACCACCAGGGCCGTATACAGAATTCCTAAAAGAATTTGGAGATTTCCTCTCAGACCTGTTGGTTACCGTTGATAAAGCGCTACTTGTCAGAGATTTTAACATTCATGTTGATAATAAAAATGATGCATTAGGACTTGCGTTTACTGACCTAATAAACTCTTTTGGAGTCAGGCAAAATGTCACCGGGCCCACTCATCGTTTTAATCATACGCTAGATTTAATTATATCGCATGGAATCGATCTTACTGATAGATATCGTACCTCAAAGTGATGATGTTACTGACCATTTCCTTGTATCGTGCATTTTGCGTATTGATGATAATAACTATATAGCTTCGCGTTATCGTCCGGGCAGAACTATTGTTCCAGCCACCAAAGACAGATTCGCAAATAACCTGCCTGATTTATCTCAACTGCTCTGTGTACCCATAAATACACATGAACTAGACAAAATGACTGGCAACATGGGCACCATCTTCTCTAATACATTAGAAGCTGTTGCCCCCATCAAATTTAAAAAGGTTAGAAGAAAACGTACTGTGCCATGGTACAACAGTAATACCCACTCTCTCAAGAAAGAAAAACTCGTAGTCTTGAGCGCAAATGGAGAAAAAAAACTAACTTGGAAGTTTTTAGAATTGCGTGGAAAAAACAGTATGTCCAGCTATAGACAGGCTCTAAAAACTGCCAGGGCCGAGCATATACACAAACTCATAGAAAACAACCAAAAACAATCAAAGGTTTTTATTTAGCACAGTGGCTAGATTAACAAATAACCAGACGCCACCCCGATCTAAATATTCCCTCACAGTTAAATAGTAATGACTTTATGAAATTTCTTCACTGATAAAATAGATAACATCAGAAATACAATAACAAATGTAGATTCTACAGCGTCTAATACTTTAGTTTTATCCATCGCACCCAAAGATAAACTGCAGTGCTTTACAACTATAGGACAGGAAGATCTAAATAAACACTTCACTGCATCTAAACCAACAACATGTTTATTAGATCCTGTACCCACTAAATTACTGAAAGAGTTGTTACCTGTAGCAGAAAAAACACCGCTTCTCAATATAATTAACTCGTCGTTATCTTTAGGTCACGTCCCAAAACCATTCAAGCTGGCGGTTATTAAGCCTCTTATTAAGAAACCACAACTAGATCCTAGTGAACTGGCAAATTACAGACCCATTTCAAATCTTCCATTTATGTCAAAAATTTTAGAAAAAGTTGTGTCTGCTCAATTGTGCTCCTTCCTGCAAAAAAATTATCTCTATAAAGAATTTCAGTTTCAGACCACATCATAGCACAGAAACTGCACTTGTTAAAATTACAAATGACTTGCTTCTTGCATCAGACCAAGGCTGCATCTCATTGCTAGTTTTACTTGATCTTAGTGCTGCGTTCGACACCATAGATCACGACATACTCATAGATAGATTACAAAACTATACAGGTATCCAAGGGCAGGCTATAAGAATGTTTAGACACACCAATTCAATCGCTACCACTTTGTTTATCTAAATGGGGAGTCATCTCAATTATCACCAGTAAAATATGGAGTGCCACAAGGATCTGTCCTAGGTCCTCTGCTATTTTCAATTTACTTGTTGCCCCTTGTTAATATCATTAGAAAATAAGGGATTAGTTTTCACTGTTATGCTGATGATACTCAACTATATATCTCAACAAGACCAGGTGAAACTTCTAAATTATCTAAGCTAACAGAGTGTGTTAAAAATGTAAAAGATTGGATGACCAATAACTTTCTCCTATTAAATTCAGATAAGACAGAGATATTACTTATTGGACCAGAAAACATTACACAGAATCTCACAGATTACAATTTGAAAAGAAGGTAGAGCATTTTCGCATTTGGCTCCCAAACTCTGGAATAGCCTTCCTGATAATGTTCAGGGTTCAAACACACTTCCTCTGTTTAAATCTAGATTAAAAACACACCTCTTTGGCCAAGCATTCAAATAATGCATCTCATAATTTTGGACTGCAGTTATATCTGATCAAATGTGCATTATTATTCTTTAGCTTGGGTTAAACTCATTAATTTTACTTGGCTGGAACAGCAGCTACGCTAATTATGGTCTCTATTTGTTTCTCTGTTTCTGCTGGATTTACATCCCGTGGTAACTAGGATTTACACAAGCTCCAGTCTGGATCCAGAACACCTGAGAAGAGATGATGCCAACCCCTCAGAGGACCTCAGATGATGCTAACCCAGAGACAACATACAGAACTACCACATTTTGCTATAAGTTTGATTGCATAATTGCTGTTAATAGTGTTAATCGTCTGTTCGTTTACGTCTTTTATTGATTTTTCTGAACATTTCTGCCGTATACACATAAACTGACAGTCACCACTGATAAGCTACTACTAAATATTGTAGAAACTTAATTTTCTGTAAAGTTGCTTTGCAATGATTTGTATCGTAAAAAGCGCTATACAAATAAACTTGAATTGAATTGAAGTGAATTGAATCAGTCTGAGACACACACACACCATCAGTCTGACACACACACACACCATCAGTCTGAGACACACACACACACACACCATCAGTCTGAGACACACACACACCATCAGTCTGAGACACACACACACACACACACCATCAGTCTGAGACACACACACACACACACACACAACCACACACACCATCAGTCTGAGACACACACACACACACACACACATTAGTGTGTTTACAAGAAATAAAATAGCCGCTACATCCTCCATCAGTCCCTCACACCTCTGCTGTCACATCCTTCTCTCTGTCCTTTGCTTTTTTTCCATTATCTCATCAAACACCATCATCAGCACCTCCATCAGTCTGAGAAACACACACACAAACACACACACACACACACACACAAACACACCCCATCATCAGCCCCTCCATCAGTCTGAGAAACACACACACACACACACACACCATCATCAGCCCCTCCATCAGTCTGAGACACACACACACACACACAAAAACAAACCATCATCAGCCCCTCCATCAGTCTGAGAAACACACACACACACACACATCAGTCTGAGACACATACACACACACCATCAGTCTGAGACACACACACACACACACACACCATCATCAGCCCCCTCCATCAGTCTGAGACACACACACACACACACACACACACATCATCAGCCCCTCCATCAGTCTGAGAAACACACACACACACACCATCAGTCTGAGACACACACACACACTCCATCAGTCTGAGACACACACACACACACACACACACACACACACACACACACACACACACACCATCAGTCTGAGACACACACACTCACACCATCAGTCTGAGACACATACACACACACACACACACACACACACACACACACCATCATCATCAGCCCCTCCATCAGTCTGAGACACACACACACACACACACACTCCATCATCAGCCCCTCCATCAGTCTGAGACACACACACACACACACACACACCATTGTCAGCCCCTCCATCAGTCTGAGACACACACACACACACACACACACACTCCATCATCAGCCCCTCCATCAGTCTGAGAAACACACACACACACACACACACACACTCCATCATCAGCCCCTCCATCACTCTGAGACCACACACACACACACACACACACACCATCATCACAGCCCCTCCATCAGTCTGAGAGACACACACACACACACACCATCAGTCTGAGACACACACACACACACACACACACACACACACACTCCATCATCAGCCCCTCTATCAGTCTGATACACACACACACACACACACACACACACTCCATCATCAGCCCCTCCATCAGTCTGAGACACACACAGACACTCCATCAGTCTGAGACACACACACACACACCATGAGTCTGAGACACACACACACACACACACACACACACACACACACACACTCCATCATCAGCCCCCTCCATCAGTTTGAGAGACACACACACACACACCATCAGTCTGAGACACACACACACACACACACACACACACACACACTCCATCATCAGCCCCTCCATCAGTCTGAGACACACACACACACACACACCATCAGTCTGAGAAACACACACACACACACCATCAGTCTGAGAAACACACACACACACACCATCAGTCTGAGAAACACACACACACACACACACACACTCCCATCATCAGCCCCTCCATCAGCCTGAGACACACACACCATCAGTCTGAGACACACACACACACACACACACACACACACACACACACACACTCCATCATCAGCCCCTCCATCAGTCTGAGACACACACAGACACTCCATCAGTCTGACACACACACACACACCATCAGTCTGAGACACACACACACACACTCCATCATCAGCCCCTCCATCAGCCTGAGACACACACACCATCAGTCTGAGACACCCACACACACACACACACACACACACACACCCCATCATCAAGCCCCTCCATCAGTCTGAGACACACACAGACACACTCCATCAGTCTGACATACACACACACCATCAGTCTGAGACACACACACACACACCATCAGTCTGACACACACACACACACCATCAGTCTGAGACACACACCACACACACACACAACACACCATCAGTCTGAGACACACACACACACACACACACATTAGTGTGTTTACAAGAAATAAAATAGCCGCTACATCCTCCATCTGTCCCTCACACCTCTGCTGTCACATCCTTCTCTCTGTCCTTTGCTGTTTTTCCATTATCTTATCAAACACCATCATCAGCACCTCCTCATCAGTCTGAGAAACACACACACACACACACACACACACACACACACACCACACACACACACACACACACACACACCCAGTCTGAGAAACACACACACACACACCATCATCAGCCCCTCCATACCACCACATCAGCCCCTCCATCAGTCTGAGACACACACACACACACCATCAGTCTGAGACACACACACACACATCAGTCTGAGACAAACACACACACACACACACACACCCATCAGTCGGAGAACACACACACACACACCATCAGTCTGAGACACACACACACACACTCCATCAGTCTGACACACACACACACACACACACACACACACACACACACACCATCAGTCTGAGACACACACACACACACACACACACACTCCATCATCAGCCCCTCCATCAGTCTGAGAAACACACACACACACACACACACACACTCCATCATCAGCCCCTCCATCAGTCTGAGACACACACACACACACACACACAACCACACCATCATCAGCCCCTCCATCAGTCTGAGAGACACACACACACACACCATCAGTCTGACACACACACACACACACACACACACACACACACTCATCATCAGACCCCTCTATCAGTCTAATACACACACACACACACACACACACCATCATCATCCCCTCCATCAGTCTGAGACACACACAGACACTCCATCAGTCTGAGACACACACACACACACCATGAGTCTGATACACACACACACACACACACACACACACTCCATCATCAGCCCCTCCATCAGTCTGAGAAACACACACACACACACACACACAAAATCCATCATCAGCCCCTCCATCAGTCTGAGACACACACACACACACACACACACACACACACACACTCCATCATCAGCCCCTCCATCAGTTTGAGAGACACACACAAACACCATCAGTCTGAGACACACACACACACACACACACACACACACACTCCATCATCAGCCCCTCCATCAGTCTGAGACACACCACACACACACACCATCAGTCTGAGACACACACACACACCACACCATCAGTCTGAGACACACACACACACCACACACGCCATCAGTCTGAGACACACACACACACACACACACACCACACACTCCATCATCAGCCCCTCCATCAGCCTGAGACAACACACACCATCAGTCTGAGACACACACACACACACACACACACACACACACACACACACACACACCACACACACACTCCATCATCAGCCCCTCAATCAGTCTGAGAACACACACAGACACTCCATCAGTCTGACACACACACACAACCATCAGTCTAGAGACACACACACACACACACTCCATCATCAGCCCCTCCATCAGCCTGAGACACACACACCATCAGTCTGAGACACACACACACACACACACACACACACACACACTCCATCATCAGCCCCTCCATCAGTCTGAGACACACACAGACACTCCATCAGTCTGACACACACACACACACCATCAGTCTGAGACACACACACTCACACCATCAGTCTGAGACACATACACACACACCATCAGTCTGAGACACACACACACACACACACACACACACACCATCAGTCTGAGACACACACACACACACACACACATTAGTGTGTTTACAAGAAATAAAATAGCCGCTACATCCTCCATCTGTCCCTCACACCTCTGCTGTCACATCCTTCTCTCTGTCCTTTGCTTTTTTTCCATTATCTCATCAAACACCATCATCAGCACCTCCATCAGTCTGAGAAACACACACACACACACACACACACACACACACACACACACATCATCAGCCCCTCCATCAGTCTGAGAAACACACACACACACACACACACACACACACACACCATCATCAGCCCCTCCATCAGTCTGAGAAACACACCACACACACACACCTACACACACACACCATCATCAGCACCTCCATCAGTCTGAGAAACACACACACACACACCAACACCATCATCAGCACCTCCATCAGTCTGAGAAACACACACACACACACACACATCCCATCATCAGCCCCTCCATCAGTCTGAGAAACACCACACACACAACACACACACACACCATCATCAGCCCCTCCATCAGTCTGAGAGACACACACACACACACCATCAGTCTGAGACACACACACACACACACACACACAAACACACCCCATCATCAGCCCCTCCATCAGTCTGAGACACACACACACACACACACTCCATCATC
>NC_056577.1:5559665-5587165 GCF_018340385.1 Cyprinus carpio
TGAATGCATTTTAAAAGCTGTATTTAAGCGATTGTTGCATTTACATTTTAAACATGATAAATATAAATACATCTATTTACTGTCCGTTTGTGAATGTATTCAAGTGAATAACGAATCACTGATTTATTTGTGTGTTGAGGATGCTGTGTTACTTGAAATAAACTGCTCAATAAAAGAATAAAACATTTTAACTTACAGTCTCCAGATGTGTGTTTTCAGTCTCCAAAATCTCAGTAATAGAACAAGTTCTAGTCGTAAAAACGAAAGGATGCGTGGATTCTGCAGGAGCACACACTGATGAATGCTCAAAATCTCTTTCGTTCTGACATTCCTCTCAAAGGCAGCTGATACTACAACACTACTGCCAAAAATCCCTAGATGAGCTAGAAACAAAAGTCACTGAGACACTCAGATTTTCACATGATGTGTGAGTCTCAGAGTCTGACCTTTCAGCTTCACCAGAGCAGAGGTTAACAAGTGTTAAGGACACAACACGGAGAAAAATACTGTAAAGGTTTGAAAACTGATCTCTGAACCATTGTAAAAGCTTTAATTAACAATCACAATGAAAGAAAGAAAGAAAGAAAGAAAGAAAAAAAAGAAAGAAAGAAAGAAAGAAAAAGAAAAAAAAACAAAAAGAAAAAAAATCTTAAAACAAAGAAAGAAAGAAAGAAATATTGAACCATACTCAAATGCTGAACCATACTCAAATGCTTTTAATGGCCTAAAATCAACAAAATATTCACAGAAACGTTCTCATCTCATGCGCTAGTGTTGAATCAGGCGGAACTTTGCTGCTGCTGCTCGTGTTTCTGCCCGAGCCTTTGTTGTGACGCACTCGCTGAATTCACATGGCACGTAAACACTGAACGCTTACTTGTACTCTGTATTTATCTACATTTATTTCCACCTCGTTCATCACTTTGATCATGTCAGCATCCGTGATCCGAAGAGGACTTGAATTATTCAGCGAGAAAGGTAATTAGTTCATCGCTTTGGCCGGAGAGTCTGTATTTGTTTGGGAATGTAAGCAAAAATTATATCTATAAAAGTGATGTTATGTACTCGTGTCTGTAGATGGAGTGAAGCGTAAGCAGAAGAAGAGCAGCTCTCGTAAGTCCGCGCTGATGGAGCAGATCAGCACCGATAAACAGGGCGTTCAGAGGCGGATCCGGCGGCTGCAGCGACCCGGAGGATCAGCGCGGAGCACAAACACGGTCAAAGACAAGCACATCCGGTCAGCGCTGGGTGAGTCGGAACTCCTCAGACCTGCTCAAAACTACTTAAAATATATTCAAACCTTCTTAAACCTGCTCAAAACTACTTAAAAACATATTTAAACCTACCTAAAAAAAAACTCCCAAAACCTACCAAAAACCCTCAGGCAACCTCAAAAAAAAACAAACCTGCTCAAGCCAACTTAAAAACATGCTCAAACCTCATAAAACTGCTTAAGCCTACTTCAAACCTGCTCAAAACTGTTCAGACCTACTTAGAAACAAACCAAACCAAACCAACACAAAACACACCAGACCAGACCTCTTCAAAACTGCTCAAACCTACTTAGAAACATCCCAAACTTCTCAAGCCAACTTAAAAACATGCTCAAACTCCCCACATTTCCACAAACCTGCTTAAAAAACCTACTTAAAATCTGCTCTTCAAACCCAAAAAAAAACCAAACAAACTTAAAACCTGCTCTTAATTCCCCAAAGCTCCTCAAACCAGCTTAAAACCCTACATAAAACCTGCTCAAAACTCCCCAAATCACCTCAAACCTACTTAAAACCACCTAAAAACTGCTCAAAACACCCCAAACCTGCTTAAACCTATTTTAAAACCTGCTCAAAACTCCCCAAACCTCCTCAAACCTGCTTAAACCTACTTAAAACCTGCTCAAAACGCCCCAAACCTCCGCAAACCTGCTTAAACCCTACTTAAAACCTGCTAAAAACTCCCCAAACCTCCGCAAACCTGCTTAAACCCTACTAAAACCTGCTCAAAACGCCCCAAACCTGCCTAAACCCTACTTAAAACCTGCTCAAAACGCCCCAAACCTCCGCAAACCTGCTTAAACCTCCTCAAGCCTGCTTAAACCTACTTATAACCTGCTCAAAACGCCCCAAACCTGCTTAAACCTACTTAAAACCTGCTCAACTACTTAAAAAAAACCTCAACCCTACTTATAACCTGCTCAAAACGCCCCAAACCTCCTCAAACCTGCTTAAACCTACTTAAAACCAGCTTAAACCTACTTAAAACCTGCTTAAAACGCCCCAAACCTCCTCAAACCTGCTTAAACCTACTTAAAACCAGCTTAAACCTACTTAAAAACCTGCTCAAAACGCCCCATACCTCCGCAAACCTGCTTAAACCTCCCCAAACCTGCTTAAAACTTCTTAAAAACCAGCTCAAAACGCCCCATACCTCCGCAAACCCTGCTTAAAACGCCCCAAACCTCCTCAAACCAGCTTAAACCTACTTAAAACCTGCTTAAAACGCCCCAAACCTGTTTAAACCTACTTAAAAACCTGCTCAAAATGCCTCAAACCTGCTTAAACCCTACTTAAAACCTGCTCAAAACGCCCCACACCCTCCCGCAAACCTGCTTAAACCTCCCCAAACCTGCTCAAACCTGCTTAAACCTACATAAAAACCTGCTCCAAAACGCCCCAAACCTCCGCAAACCTGCTTAAACCTCCCCAAACCTGCTCAAACCTGCTTAAAACCTACTTAAAAACCTGCTCAAAACGCCCCATACCTCCGCAAACCTGCTAAAAACTCCCCAAACCTGCTCAAACCTGCTTAAACCTACTTAAAAACCTGCTCAAAACGCCCCAAACCTCCGCAAACCTGCTTAAACCTCCCCAAACCTGCTCAAACCTGCTTAAACCTACTTAAAAACCTCCTCAAAACGCCCCAAACCTCCTCAAACCTGCTTAAACCTACTTAAAAACCTGCTCAAAAAACGCCCCCATACCTCCGCAAACCTGCTTAAACCCTCCCCAAACCTGCTCAAACCTGCTTAAACCTACATAAAAAACCTGCTCAAAACGCCCCCAAACCTGCTTAAACCTACTTAAAAACCTGCTCAAAACGCCCCCAAAACCTCCACAAACCTGCTTAAAACCTACTTAAAAACCTGCTCAAAAACGCCCCAAAGCTCCGCAAACCTGCTTAAACCTCCTCAAACCAGCTTAAACCTCCCCAAACCTGCTCAAACCTACTTAAACCTACTTAAAAACCTGCTCAAAACGCCCCATACCTCCGCAGACCTGCTTAAACACTCCCCAAACCTCCGCAAGCCTGCTTAAACCTACTTAAAACCTGCTCAAAATGCCTCAAACCTACTTAAAACCTGCTCAAAACACCCCAAACCTCCACCTCCGCAAACCTGCTTAAACCTACCCCCAAACCTGCTCAAACCTGCTTAAACCTACTTAAAAACCTGCTCAAAACGCCCCATACCTCTGCAAACCTGCTCAAAACTCCCCAAACCTCCGCAAACCTGCTTAAACCTACTTATAACCTGCTCAAAACGCCCCAAAGCTCCTCAAACCTGCTTAAACCCTACTTAAAACCTGCTCAAAATGCCCCAAACCTCCGCAAACCTGCTTAAACCTCCTCAAACCTGCTCAAACCTGCTTAAACCTACTTAAAAACCTGCTCAAAAAACCTGCTTAAACCTAAAAAAAACCTAAACAAAACTAAAAACAAGCTCAAAAAACCCAATACCTCCGCAAACCTGCTCAAAACGCCCCAAACCTGCCTAAACCTACTTATTACCTGCTCAAAAAGCCCCAAACCTGCTTAAACCTACTTAAAACCTGCTCAAAACTCCCCAAACCTCCGCAAACCTACTTATAACCTGCTCAGAACACCCCAAACCTCCGCAAACCTGCTTAAAAAACCTTCCCAAACCTGCTTTAAACCTACTTAAAACCTGCTCAAAATGCCCCAAACCTGCTTAAACCTACTTAAAACCTGCTCAAAACACCCCAAACCTGCTTAAACCTACTTAAAACCTGCTCAAAACACCCCAAACCTGCTTAAACCTACTTAAAAAACTGCTCAAAATGCCTCAAACCTGCTTAAACCTACTTAAAACCTGCTCAAAACGCCCCAAACCTCCGCAAACCTGCTTTAAACCTCCCCAAACCTGCTCAAACCTGCTTAAACCTACTTAAAAACCTGCTCAAAACGCCCCATACCTCTGCAAACCTGCTTAAACCTCCCCAAATCTCCCCAAACCTGCTTAAACCTACTTAAAACCTGCTCAAAACGCCCCAAAGCTCCTCAAACCCACGTAAACCTCCTCAAACCAGCTTAAACCTACTTAAAACCTGCTCAAAAACCTGCTCAAAAACCTGCTCAAAACGCCCCAAACCTCCGCAAAACCTGCTTAAAACCTCCCCAAACCTGCTCAAACCTGCTTAAACCTACTTTTAAAAAAAACCTGCTCAAAACGCCCCATACCTCCGCAAACCTGCTTAAACCTCCCCAAACCTGCTCAAACCTGCTTAAACCTACTTAAAAACCTGCTCAAAACACCCCATACCTCCGCAAACCTGCTTAAACCTCCCCAAACCTCCTCAAACCTGCTTAGACCTACTTAAAAAACCTGCTCAAAACACCCCAAACCTACTTAAAAACCTGCCTAAAAACCTACTTAAAACCTGCTCAAAACTCTCCAAATCTCCACAAACCTGCTTAAACCTACTTAAAACCAGCCTAAACCTACTTATTACCTGCTCAAAAAGCCCCAAATCTGCTTAAACCTACTTAAAACCTGATCAAAACACCCCAAACCTCCTCAAACCTGCTTAAACCTACTTAAAACCTGCTCAAACCTCCCCAAACCTGCTCAGACCTGCTCGTTCACCACTGATCGCCGAAGCGTTAGGGTTATGAGCGGTTCTGCCTCTGTGCGCTTCAGATTCTCATGTTTCTGTTTTCCTCAGACGAATACAGAAAGAAGCAGAAGAAGAGTCAGCTGAAGTCAAACGTGGAGTATTTCCTGGCGTCTGATCATAAAACACAGAGCAGAGACACGAGAAAGGTCTGATCTCCTTCAGCTTCATCAGCAGAACTTCTCGCTGTGTCAGTGATGATGATGTATGCTGTGTTTTCTCCAGATCGTCCAGCAGCATTCGGGGCGGCGCTCCTGTCATCGGCCCGATCCGCCCGCCTCCAAACCGGAGGAAGAATCAGTCTTCACTGAGAAGGACTTCCAGAAGTTCCAGAAGGAATATTTCTCAAATCTCTAACGTCTGTGTGATCTCTGACTGAAGCTCTGCTGCAGAAATCCTGTTTGACTGAACAGCCCTGATTGATTCTTGAACTTTTGTTTAAAGAATTTTGATTGTGCAGTTTGAAAAACAAAGAATTAGTAAATGGTCAGAACTAAAAGTCAAACTAGAGACCTGTGTACTTCTGCTGCTGTAGAACTGTCAACGGAGTACAGAAACTAAACCCATCAATGACAACAAACAAACTGTGCTTTTTCTGTTTTTGGTTTTGTTTTTATGTTTTTTTTTTTCTAATGTCAGCAGGATGCATTGAAATAAAGTTATATTTCGCCTGAAAATGAAAACTGTCATCATTTTTTCCCTGTCAAGCTGTTCCAAACCTGTATGAGTTTCTTTCAGGTGTTAAACACAAAAGAATATTTTCTGAAGAATCATTTGACTTACATTTTTTTATTTTTTTGCATGGGTGATCTGTCCCTTTAAGTGGAGTTCACAAAGTCTGGTATTTTAAGCGTAATAGGAAAGATTCTTTAAACTGTCTGCATGCAACATGTTCTTCTGATAAAGGTGCTTGAACACTTGAGATGCTCTGATTAAACTTTGCATTTGTATAAGATCCAGAGGGAGCTAGTTTGTGGGAATATGACACGACTCTTGTGTTTCTGATCGGTCATGCCATCACCTTCACAATGAATACGTTCACAGCAAAGCCTTGTGTGCAGTCGACTAAACCTCATCAGAAACCCTCATGTGACACTAAACTCTCTTCGAGCCCAAATCCCACCTACACACGTCCTGAAGTGTTGAAGAATGCAGAGCGTCTGGATGGACGAGTATTTTTATCTCAGAGAGAGGTCTGAAACCAAAATCACATTCAGGAAGGCAAACGTTTAAATGTTTGATGGGGAAACGTCATGTTAAGAAGCAGAGAAGTATCAGGATCTGACTGTAAGTTATTGTTCTTCATGTGTTTCGTTAGCTCTAATAAATTAACCACTAACCATGTAGAGCTGTGCATGTATAATATTTTTTTTAAAAAAAAAAAACAACAAAACAACAACAATTCTTTAATGGTTTTCTGTTGAGTGAGGGTTTGTATTGTTGTGACAGGAGGATCATGCTGCGTTCTGATGGTCATTCATCCGCGTCCAGCACAGCAGCGGCTGAGACTGACCATCACTGCGTCCCTCTCTATGTGCAAGTGCTGCCCGACAGAGTAAAGAATCTCTCCAGCGCTTCACCAAATCACTACTACACTAGAGCTCCAGCGTCTGGGCTCAGGGACGTTTCTGAAAGAAGTCTCAACAAGACTGCATTCATTTGATCAAAAACAGTAAAATTGTGAAATATTATTACAATTTAAAACAGCTGTTTTCTGTGTGAATCTCTGTTAAAGTGTAATTTATTTCTGTGATGTGCAGCTGTATTTTCAGCATCATTACTCCCAGTCTTCAGTGTCACATGATCTTCAGAAATCATTCTAATATGATGATTTGCTGCTCAAGAAACATTTCTGATTATTATCAATGTTGAACACAGTTGTGCTGCACAATATTTTTGAAGAAACTGTGATGCATTTTAT
This sequence comes from Cyprinus carpio, assembly GCF_018340385.1. Classification (NCBI taxonomy): domain Eukaryota; kingdom Metazoa; phylum Chordata; class Actinopteri; order Cypriniformes; family Cyprinidae; genus Cyprinus; species Cyprinus carpio. The sequence goes on from NC_056577.1 coordinate 5,566,497, forward strand.
TTTTCAGGATCAACAGATGAACAGAAAGATCAAAAGAACAGCATTTATTTGATATAGAAATATTTTGTGACATTTTAAATGTCTTTACTGGTGTTTTTGATCAATTTAATGCATCCTTGATGAATAAAAGTATGAAAATACTTCCGACCCCAGAGTTCTGAACAGTAGTGTACTTCACATTCTTTACTGTATTCTGTGCACTGCTGGTTAAGACGCTTATGATGTGGAATGAATGCAATGATCACCACACTGTCGTCACATGAACTCATTTCTGGATCCAGTTATCATTTGGAAATCAAACAGTTATTTTGCATTTAAATCTAATTTTGTGTCAAGAAAGAGATTATTTGCTTTCATTATTGCTGCTGGATGCTGATTATTATTTTGTCTCAGGTGAAGCCGCCACCGCCGCCAGTTCCCAAAAAACCTGGCAAACACAGTCTGACCACACAATCATGTGACGCTCCTCCAGCATACGAGGATTACAGAGAGATCCGGTCACCTCCGGTCCCCCCCCGTCCCTCTTCATCAGAAGCGGTCAGAAGTGACCCGGAGCAGCACCTGTATGAGGACATCTCAGTGCTGCTGGACCAGCGCCAGGTCTCCGCCGAGAACCCTGTTTACACACATTACACACGCTTCAAAACGAAGACATTATTCACATCACTTCATTTCCAGTTTAGTTCTCATCTGATCAAATCGATAAAAGTACTGAATATGAACACTTAATATTCATTAATGATGCAAAAGCTTCTCTCTGAGCCATTTCCAGCATTAGATTGTTAGATTGTTTCTTTTTAGGGTGTGTTTCTTTACAGTTAATGACGCTGTTGTTATAATTTGTTTGTGAATCTTCAGGATGCCGGAGCTGATTGTGCAGGAAAGCAGAAGTGCTTCTCGTCCTCCAGTCTGATGGTAAAGCGTCTCTACTCTCTCTGAGTCACAGGAGTGATGCTGACATCAGGTTTGATGATGATTTTGTCTCTGCAGGAGTCAGATGGCGGTCTGCACGTCAGAAGTGCGCTTTTACCAGGTAGGAACTCAAAGATCTTGAGGTTATTTACATTTTTCTCGACAGTCCATTGATCCCTTCTGATTCATTTTTGTTTTTCTTTTTTATTATTGATATTTAATAATATAATATGATGCAAACAGCATACATTGTGTAAAAGGTGTGCGCTGTTTGTTTTTATTGGAATTGTAATATTTCACCCTCATTTACTTTCGTAAATCTCTTTTACACAGTTTGTATGTACAGAGAAATTTGTATGTGTGTGTGTGTGTGTGAATGGAAAATCTGCACAAAAATAATAATGTATTAAAATTAAAAACAAAATGTTGTTGACATTAGGGTTAGTCAAAAATATGTCAAAAGTATTGACATATCCAACACTGTTATCCCCCCAAAATCTGCATCGCATTCAGAATATGGAAAATATTTTTTATCTCATAAAAACCAACAACAGTGGCATTATGTGAATATACAGGCATTTTAAGGTTTAAATTCTAAAGAATTATTTATTTTTGGTTATAATAATTACCACTGATGTTGGTAAAAAATAAAAAAGATGTGAAAGTGAAAAATTTTTTTATTAAATGTGTCCCTGCAGCACAGAAGCAGTCATCAGCAGCACAGGTATATTTGTAGCAATAGACAACAATACATTGTATGAGTCACAATTATACATTTCTCTTTTAGGCCAAAAATCATTAGGATATTAAGAAGAGATCATGTTCCATGAAGATATTTAGTAAATTTCCTACTGTAAATATATAAAAACTTAATTTTTGATTAGTGATATACATTGCTAAGAACTTCATTTGAACAACTTTAAAGATGATTTTCTCAGTATTTTGATTTTTTTGCTCCCTCAGATTCCAGATTTTCAATAGTTGTATCTCAGACAAATATTGTCCTCCTAACAAACCACACATCAATGGAGAGATTATTTATTCAGCTTTCAGATGATGCATAAATCTCAATTTAAAAAAAAAGACCCTTATGATCCACATATAATATTTTTATGACCATTATTAGGTTTATCATAACAAGTCCCGTTTTTAAAATGTTGCGTATGCCAGTCTAATATGCTGATTTGCTGCTTAAGAAACTTTTCTGATTATTATCAATGTTGAAAACACTTGTGCTCAAAGAACAGCATTTATTTGAAATAGAAATCTTTTGTAATGTCCTTACTGTCATACAAGTAATGTCTTTACTTTGATCAATTCAATGCATCCTTGATGAATAAAAGTGTTGATTTCTTTGAAAAAATAACCCTGAGAATCACGCAGCTGCAGCAGATGTACTGTGTTTCTGATCTGCATGTGTTTGTGCTGTAGGCTGGGATCGTGTGTTTGATCAGGAGCAGCAGGAGGATCATGATCAGTGCAGGTAACCTTAGTCTGAACTGTAGACTTCAGTCTGTCCTGCTGTAGAAAGTGACCCGCTTCAGTGTCCGTCTGTGTTCTCCTCTAGACGGTTTGCTCAGACGGTTCAGCGGATCCGCTCCGGAGTTCAGCTCTACCAGCAGGTTCTGTTTCTCCGCGGCACCAACATGATGAACTTCATCACTCAGCTCAACTGCATCGCAGACGAACTGGACAAGACGGTGAAGAAAACACGCATCGCAGGCATCACGGGCGGCACCACGGGGGCCATCGGAACCGCGGCTATAGTAGCGGGCATCGCTCTGGCGCCCGTGACCTTCGGAGCCTCGCTGGCCGTGGGGGATCGGTGTCGGTGTGGCAGCGGCCGGAGGCGTCACCGGAGCGTCAGCCGCCATCAGCAGGAAGGTCAGAAAGACTCAGGACCGGAGGAAGGTGGAGAAGATCCTCCGGAGCTACCAGAGCCAGATGGAGGACGTGGAGGAGTGCCTGAAGTCCATCATCAGAGAGATGGAGCAGCTGAGGAGGCTGGAGGTCGCGGGCGACGCTGACGCCGCAGACGTGCTGACGCTGGCCGAGCGGCTCGGAAACTCGGACGTCATCGGTGCTCTGAGCGAAAACACTCGTGCCGTCCAGGCGTTCGCCGCGGATCTGGATTCGTACTTCACTAAAGACGACGCACAGAGGCTGAAGAAAGGCTCGGAGAGCTTGTTCGCCGCTAAGACCCGAGAGGTGGCTCTGAAACTCAAAGAGAACATTGACCAGCTCATACACATCAAAAACATGTTCATGTGCCCATGAAACTGACACTGCTCTGATCTCAAGAGTTTGTGGCCTCACTAAGGTTCAGTGTGAGCACTGACGCTTCCATGAAGACCTTTAACATCTTTAAACTTTCCATTCCACAAAAGATTCTTCTTATAGTGGAAAATGGTTCTTTATGTTATTAAAAAGTTCTCCACACAAGAACTGATCACTGAAAGGTTCTTCTGTGAAAACATCCTTTATTTCATGAGACTTTCTCATCATAGGGAGCTTTATATTGGACACGGTTTGGGTTTTGCAGTGATGCCACAGAAGAACGAACTTTTCAGTGAACGGAACAAACATTTTTTTTTTCCTAGTGTGTATGGCTTATAAATCTACCTTTTTCCACTATCCCCTGTTCAAGAGCTGTTTTTCTGTCTTATAGTGTCACACAAACATAAAGATGCTCTCGAAGCTACGTGTGAACTCAAATCAAATGTTTAATTCTCATGCCATTAAACCAGTCCTTACTGGTTCCTCAAGTTTAATTAAAGAAACTGTGAATTCCACAAATAAACCGACACATGATGTTTATAATTGCTTCTTTGTGTTGTAAGTGAAAGTGTTTTAACTGATGATTGAGTGCCGTGCCGGCTTTAGAGCAGATCTGTCTCACACTTCTTCAGACCGACAGAAACACGGCCGTGAACATCACACGTCTGCAGACGATGGACGACGTAAGTGATTCCACTCGTACTCTAAACCTGCAGGTGTCTGTGTATTTCACACAGTTTAGTTCCATGTGTCTCCACTGGCAGGGATAATTAATACGGCGGATCTGTGATGATAATATTTGAATGTCATGTTATATGACAGTATTCATATTAGCATGAGTACCACTTTGATCATTCACAAAAGCCAAATTGATGTGTGTCATATTTTCAATGACAAATACTGATTAAAAACTAAAAGAGAAGAAGAAAACCCAAATGATGGGCTTTAGTTCATTAGACCCAGAATTTCATAATACACCCAAAACATCACGTTTTTCCTGCGGTTTGAGACATTCGGAATGATTTCTGATGTGTTCTTCAGCATTCTGCTCCTAAACCGGCTCCTCGATTGGCTCCAGGGCCACGCAAGGTGAGAACAACAAAAGCAATCTTCATTGAATATCTGCATATTTAAGAACTGGTCAAGCCAAACAGATTAGGATGATAGTTTTGAGCACACGAATGATTGTGAAAGTGAAAGACTGAGAGATGAGTGATCGGATGAAGGAGCAGTGGAACCGGTCTCTCTGTGCACTGAATCGTGAAGATGTTGCTGGTTCTGGTTGCAGTCGGTGAGGAATGAGAGCGGAGAGAGCCACCCGCTGGACCCTGGACTCACTCGGACCGGACTGGAGCGCTCCAGTGGAGACCAGCCAGTGACCGCGGTAAAGAAACCCCAGCTCCTCTATGACCAGCTGAATATCTTTGAGTTTCTTGTGCATCATGACTGAAAGGATCTGCTTTGTTTTTCTGCACGTCGCTGAAGAGAGAGAATGTGTTTGAGAAACATGAGGTTCCTCCGCTTCCACATCCGAGGACTAAACCCGGAAGCAGAAGCCCTCCTGAGATCATTACACACTGTTCTGAGGTACGTTTTCATACAAGCAGGATCTAAAGCACACAACCCATAATGCCTATTCATAAACATACTGGTGTTTTGAAGGGTTAAATCTTGACTTTTCATCCCAGCATTGTGTGTTTCATTCTCAAAATGCAGAAGAATGCCACTTTCATAGCAACTCTGGAGGATCAACTGAGTAAGCGATTTCAGAACAGCGAGCCACAGGTATAACCTTCCTTAGACGTTTTCTGCAAATCTGACAAACCTTGATTCACTTCAGTCACAGATCATCGCTCATCAGATCAAGTGTCTTTTCTCTTCTTCAGTAATGTCTTGCTTTTCATCATCTTTTCAGTAACTATAGCAACATCATCCACTAACTAACCGCAGACTAACTACATGATACAAAGATGCTATTGATCCAGCATCTCAAACATGTAAACGACACTTGATTTGGTGTTTAAAGTGTGACTGAAGTGTCAGAATAATACAGACTGAAGTTTTGCTCTCTTTCCAGCAGGAAAAGAAATGCTTTCCGATGGGAAACACTCTGAGTAAGAGATAATCTTGTAATCTATATAACAAGAAGCGGAGTTTGTATTTTTACATCAAGGACCACAATGGAAAAACAAGTTTACATTTAACTGATTGTGTTATCCTCAACGAGTGTATTTCGCTGCTTTTCTGTCTAATAATAAAACAAAACAAGACAAATTACACAAAATACTGCATGCAATAATGAAATGATATTAATGCCTTTGTCTGTTATTTGAGTAGAGCCTTTATGGGGATTTTTTTGTAACTTTTAAAGTTGGCTAATTTTCCACACTTTCTGTCACTAAGACATTGAATGTTTTTGTTTCTGTCAGGAGAATCTACAGTGGTTTCAGATTCAGACTTCAGGTAAAGTGAAGCCACAGGGACCCCTGTATAAATATACACAGTCTTCATCTGTAATATATATATATATATACAGTACAGGTCAAAAGTTTGGAAACATTACTATTTTTAATGTTTTTGAAAGAAGTCTCTTCTGCTCATCAAGCCTGCATTTATTTGATTCCTGTGAGTGTTGTTTATGTGAATATATTGTAAAATAAAAACAATTTAAAATAATAGTTTTCTATTTGAATATACTTTAAATTATCATTTATTTCTGTGATGCAAAGCTGAATTTTTAGGATCATTATCACATGATCCTTTAGAAATCATTCTAATATGATGATTCATTATCAAAGTTGGAAACAGTTCTGCTGCTTAATATTTTTTTCAGAACAAGTGATACTTTTTTAGGATACTTTGATGAATAAAAATTAAAAAAAAAAAAAAAAAAAAAAAGAAGCTATGTTTTTAAAATATAAATATTTTGTAATAACAATATACACTACTGGTCAGTAATTTTTCTTTTTCTTTTTTTTTTTAAATAAAATCAATACTTTTATTCAGCAAGGATGTGTTAAATTGATAAAAAGTGATAGTAAAGAAAATATATTATTAGATTTTTTTTTTTTGAATAAATGCAGTTCTTTTTAACCTTTTATTGATCAAATATATTAGACAGCAGAACTGTTTTTCCAACACTCATAATAAATCAGAATATTAGAATGATTTCTAAATGATCATGTGATAGACTGGATGTTACATGTGACACTGAAGGCTGGAGTAATGATGCTGAAAACTCAGCTTTGCATCACAGGAATAAATAATTTTTTTTAAAGTATATTCAAATAGAAAACTATTATTTTAAGTTGTAATAATATTTCACAATATTACTGTTTTTTTCTGTATTTTTGATCAAATAAATGCAGGCTTGATGAGCAGAAAGACTTCTTTCAAAAACATTAAAAATAGTAATGTTTCCAAACTTTTGACCTACTGTATATATAATGTGGTATGGACTGATTGATTCCGCCGTCCGTTGTATAACAGTGAAAGAGAACATGCTTCATTTCTGCTTCCTGGTCTCTTGTCTCCGCAGGTCCTTCATGCACACTGCTGAAAGTTTCACAAACACTCTTCAGGTCTTTGTTTCTCATCTGCCAAGCTGTGCAAGCGCTCTAGAGAGACAGATCGCTGAGCTGCAGGAAGTGGCTGATGGTGTGGATAAGACGCACAAAGGCGTGAGGATCGCTGGCATCACCGGAGGAGCCACAGGAGCGGTGGGCGGCGCGGCGGCCGTGGCCGGGATCCTCCTGTCCCCCGTGACTCTGGGAGCGTCTCTGGCCATCACCGTGGTGGGGGTCGGGGTCGCGGCCGCTGGCGGGGTCACGGGGGCCTCGGCCGCCATCACCAACAAAGTCAAAAAAAATCAGGTCAGGAAGAAGGTGGAAACCATCCTAAAGGAGTGCCAGAGTGAGATGGAGGAGGTTGAAGGTTACTTGGAAAGCATCAGCACAGAGATGGGAAAGCTCCGAGAATATGACCTGCTGACGCTGGAGCGCGTGAATGTGAAGTCTGCAAAGATCGTGCGGCTCGTCGGGATAGCAGGAGGAACATCGACGGCGCTGAGCGTGATGAGCCGGTCCTCGGGCGTGGTTCATGGCTTCGCCGTCGGCATGGACCTTTACTTCACCGGACAAGACTCAGAGAAACTCAAGAAAGAGTCAAAGACCAGATTTGCCCAGCAGATCCGTGAGGTGGCAGAACAGATTCAGACCGGGCTTACAGAGCTGATGAACATGAGAGAGAAACTGCTCTCAGAACAGATATGAGGTGTTACAATATGGTGAAGGAAAGGGTTGTTTCTTCGTTTGGTGTCTGTGTTAAGTTCTTGTGTTGTATTCAGAATAATAAAAAAAGATCTTCCTGAATCTTTAGAATAGTTTGAGCCTTTCATGTGTGAGCATGCTTTCTCCTCTCCATAGTGAATAATCAGATCACACAAGCAGGAAAAACTATTGATGGTCACTAGAGGTCACACTCGCACAGTTTCTTATCCTCCTGCGCAGGCATGTGTTCTTGTGTTGTACCTCTGCAAAAGTGTCAAAATAATTACTATTAAAAGATTTTCCTGAGATTTAATTGCTGCCTGATTGAATTACTAGCACTGGTGTATTTAACACTGTCCATTAATCTGTCTCCGTCCTCCATTAATAATCATTCATATCATAAGAGTAGAAATTACTTTAATTTAGCATCAGCTTCTCTTGCTAATAAAATCTGAGAGCATATCGCTCGTAAAATGTTATTTATTCGGACTATCTAAACCATAAATGTAATTTCGACGCTTTTGTTTCCTGTCTGAGCTCCGCGCGAACGAAAATATTTAGGTACTATTTGTTTGATAAATATTGAGAGGCGCAGAGGCCAATCAGCGAGCAGATGTGAGCGGAGTGATACGAGCGGCGGAAGCTCACCGTGTGGGTGTGATGCGCGCGTATATAAGCGGCCGCGCGGCCGTCCTTCTGTTTTCTCTCGCGCGCGCTCCAGTCTCTCCGCACGCAGCTGTCCCGCGGGAATCATGGCAGTGTAGCGGCTTGCAGCGGCAACCATCGCGGCGGCGAATCCGGCAGTGCAGCGGTCCAGTGCACTGGCTCTATTAGGCAAAATGGCGTAAGTATTTCTCAGCCCTTGACGTTTGATTTAGTTTGTCAAGAACTCATCGAAGTGTTAAAAAGCGGTGCTGTTTGTTTGCATTTACATAGACATTTAGCAGTATCAAAGTGTTGCTTTGTGAAGTGTTTATGAACGATCTCCGTTTGTTTTGATTATTCGCGGTTTCGGGGGTTTTTGTTGTCACGGAGCGGCAACGTGGCACTTCAAAATGGCGCGCGCGCGCTTCTTCCGCGGCCGCCTGCTGAGCGCTGGAAATGGCGCGAGGGCGTCAGGGACACCTTCATCTCGCGCAGGAACCAGGGGGCGGGGCTTCCCGTACTCATGACCATATTAGGAAACGTTATTGGGAAGGGCGGGTAAATTCCTGTTAAAGGTCAGCTAGTCGTTGGGTTAATAATAGTTAGGAGGAGTTTAGGTTAAGTTTAAGTTAAGGTGTGTGTGGGCAGCTCCAGTTCCTCCCAGATGGCAGTTTTAACTGGAACGCCTCAAGGCGGTTTAGGGACTGGATAAACTGGTTTAAGCTGCTGGTTATTCAATGCAAGGACGTGAATTAAGTCAAGTTTTTGTTCTGTTAAATCTTCCCTCTAGCAAGGGTTGGGAATCGAGAACTCATTCCTCTGTTCTTAGAAAAAAATAAAAATATGATTTGCAGCAAAACTATAATAGAATATGCATAGGAGTGTGATTGTGTGAATGTGAATGCGTTCCCCAATAACGACTGTCCAATTTGAAAATTCATAAAAAATCATCTTCGTATAAGAATTGTTGATTAGAATTTCCAGCCACAGTTAGTTTTCAGTAGACTAGAACTTCAAAACATGAGTTACGATCACCCGAAGCTTCCGTTCTTCGGTCTCGCTCTGTCTCTGTAACGCTGTCTCCCCTGGTTTCTTTCAGGTCCCTTGTGGCATCCACCCACAGCTCTGCTGCTGTAGACAGCACATCCACAGCGTTCACCAGCGCTCCAGAACCCCTGTCCCGCTCCGCTCCGCCTCTGACCCGCTGCCATGTCTGTGGTGTCTCAGATGAGTCTGGAGGACGTGGGGGCCCTGTTCCTGGGGCCCTCATCTCTGATGGCTGACCCCTTTGGGCCCCTTCTGGACGAAGATGAGGAGAGCGCTCTGTCGGAGGGGTGGTCTTCGCCCCTCTCCTCTTCCTCCTCTCTCTCGCCCCTCTCTCCCTCTCGTCCCGCTTCTGTAGGGTGTAAGTCGCTCTCCTGGCCGCCTGAGCTGCTCACTGCACAAACAGAGCCCGAGCAGAGCAAAGGTGACGCTCTACACTCTAACTACACCACAAACACTCACAGTTCCACGGGTGTTTCATACGGCTCAGTAGAGTGGGACATGGGTTATTAAAGTTAATTAAAAGTAAAAAAAACATCATTTTAGTTTAAGTCAATGTACTAAAATAAATAAAAATTATATAGGCACATAAAAATTTTTTTTTTAAATATAAGAAGTATATTGATAAACACTATACTAGTATCCCAGAAGAAAATGAGTGTTTTCTGATTAGTTGGGGTTAGTCCATTGCACAGAACTGGGTTTTCCTCTTCTACTGGTTAGTAGTTTACCAGAATATGCATTTTAAAAGGAGTCCTCTGCTAACTCCTGTCTCTGTCCTGCTCCAGGCGATGCGTTTTCTGGCATGGATTGGATGACGGAGAAGTTAGACCTGAATGACTTTGACCTGGATTCTCTGATCGGATCCTGTGATTCAGACGAGCCTCCCAGTTCTCCAGAAGAGCTGCTGGCCTGCCTGGACACCGACATGGATCTGGACCTGGATCCGCTCGCGTTCGGCTCGACAGAGCTGGGCCTGGCGCTGACCTTCGACCTTCCCCTCCCGGAGGAGCCTGTGGAGATCAAGTCTGAGCCTCCGTCTCCTGATCCCACCTTCACGCTGGAGCTGGGCAGCGAGGTGTCCGTGCTCCCGTCTCCTGACATCCCGCTCACGCCGCCCCACGTGATGCTGCTGCTGACTCCGAAAGAGGAGGTGAGCGGCGGCGATTCATCCGACAGTGACAGCGGGATCTCCGTCTCCGGATCAGATCCCGAACCCTTGCTGAAGCCTGCGGTCTCCTCCAGAACCAAACCCTACTCCAGACCTGACCCGGACGCCGCGCCAGCCGTAACGACCCGCGTGAAGGCCGCGCCCGGCGCTCCTAAAGTGGTAGAGAAGAAACTGAAGAAGATGGAGCAGAACAAAACGGCCGCGACGCGCTACCGGCAGAAGAAACGCACCGAGCAGGAGACGCTGAGCTCCGAGTGCGCCGAGCTGGAGAAGAGAAACCAGCAGCTCCAGGAGAAAGCAGAGTCCATCAGCCGAGAGATCCGCTACCTGAAGGACCTCATGGAGGAGGTCAGGTCTGCCAAGAACCGCAGGAGCAAAGCCAAAGCCCAGGATGCCGTCAGCTCTGGTCAGGGTTCGTCACCTTCCACCGTAGTTCACTAAACTCACTCATCATTCATTCCCTCGTTTCCACTCGAGTCGTTTATCGTCCAGTAAGGGGCTCATCAGTCAGAGTTGTTACACTGAATCTGTTGCTGTAGTGCTTGTAAATAGGCTTCACATGTGCTATTTAAACATGCTAAACATGTTAAATCTGTCTTGGTTGTAGTGTGTTGCCTTAAAATTGCTTTGCTCTTTTCTATTAAAGATGCTTTTGAACTCATTTATTCTGTGTGCTTATTTTGTCTGAACCATGTGAAACATTCCCAAGTCAGTGCATTTGTGTGATTCAGGGGGTGTAACTACTTACACTGGACTGATTTCTGACACAAGTTAGGTTTTTATAATAATGCAAAAATCAGACTCTGCCCACTTAGTTCTGATTGATTTTGTCCTTGAGTCCAGATGTTCAGGCGGTCAGAGTCCTGCTAAATCCATCATGAACTGCAGCTTATATAAACATTCATAATTTTCATATTACCTTAAAATGTGATTCAATGGTTTTCTAAACATTAAAACAACTAAGCTTAGAGGAAAATAAATGATCGGCATTTGCAAGTATAAAACATATGGCTTTACATTTGAATTTAATTTATACGCTTTTATCCTGAGCAGCTGATAAATGTGGATGAAAAGCACAATAGATAAATCTAAACTAAACATTTGTTAGACTCTGTGGAACTGTTATAAACATTTGTCAGGAGTTTTTAATATACAGGTGCTGGTCATATAATTAGAATATCATCAAAAAGTTGATTTATTTCACTAATTCCATTTAAAAAGTGAAACTTGTATATTACAGGTCCTTCTCAAAAAATTAGCATATTGTGATAAAAGTTCATTATTTTCCATAATGTAATGATAAAAATTAAACTTTCATATATTTTAGATTCATTGCACACCAACTGAAATATTTCAGGTCTTTTATTGTTTTAATACTGATGATTTTTGGCATACAGCTCATGAAAAACCCAAAATTCCTATCTCAAAAAAATTAGCATATCATGAAAAGGTTCTCTAAACGAGCTATTAACCTAATCATCTGAATCAACTAATTAACTCTAAACACCTGCAAAAGATTCCTGAGGCTTTTAAAAACTTCCAGCCTGGTTCATTACTCAAAACCACAATCATAGGTAAGACTGCCTACCTGACTGCTGTCCAGAAGGCCATCATTGACACCCTCAAGCGAGAGGGTAAGACACAGAAAGAAATTTCTGAACGAATAGGCTGTTCCCAGAGTGCTGTATCAAGGCACCTCAGTGGGAAGTCTGTGGGGAAGGAAAAAAGTGTGGCAAAAAAAACGCTGCACAACGAGAAGAGGTGACCGGACCCTGAGGAAGATTGTGGAGAAGGACCGATTCCAGACCTTGGGGGGACCTGCGGAAGCAGTGGACTGAGTCTGGAGTAGAAACATCCAGAGCCACCGTGCACAGGCGTGTGCTTTTGAACCAGAAACAGAGGCAGAAGCGCCTGACCTGGGCTACAGAGAAGCAGCACTGGACTGTTGCACAGTGGTCCAAAGTACTTTTTTCGGATGAAAGCAAATTTTGCATGTCATTCGGAAATCAAGGTGCCAGAGTCTGGAGGAAGACTGGGGAGAAGGAAATGCCAAAATGCCTGAAGTCCAGTGTCAAGTACCCACAGTCAGTGATGGTCTGGGGTGCCATGTCAGCTGCTGGTGTGGGTCCACTTTGTTTTATCAAGGGCGGGGTCAATGCAGCTAGCTATCAGGAGATTTTGGAGCACTGCATGCTTCCATCTGCTGAAAAGCTTTATGGAGATGAAGATTCATTTTACCAGCACGACCTGGCACCTGCTCACAGTGCCAAAACCACTGGTAAATGGTTTACTGACCATGGTATTACTGTGCTCAATTGGCCTGCCAACTCTCCTGACCTGAACCCCATAGAGAATCTGTGGGATATTGTGAAGAGAAAGTTGAGAGACGCAAGACCCAACACTCTGGATGAGCTTAAGGCCGCTATCGAAGCATCCTGGGCCTCCATAACACCTCAGCAGTGCCACAGGCTGATTGCCTCCATGCCACGCCGCATTGAAGCAGTCATTTCTGCAAAAGGATTCCCGACCAAGTATTGAGTGCATAACTGAACATAATTATTTGAAGGTTGACTTTTTTTTTGTATTAAAAACACTGTTTCTTTTATTGGTCGGATGAAATATGCTAATTTTTTGAGATAGGAATTTTGGGTTTTCATGAGCTGTATGCCAAAATCATCAGTATTAAAACAATAAAAGACCTGAAATATTTCAGTTGGTGTGCAATGAATCTAAAATATATGAAAGTTTAATTTTTATCATTACATTATGGAAAATAATGAACTTTTTCACAATATGCTTATTTTTTGAGAAGGACCTGTATATTCATTCATTACACACAGACTGATATATTTCAAATGTTTATTTCTTTTAATTTTGATGATTATAACTGACAACTAAGGAAAATCCCAAATTCAGTATCTCAGAAGATTAGAATATAACTTAAGACCAATACAAAGAAAGGATTTTTAGAAATCTTGGCCGACTGAAAAAAGTATAAAAATGAAAAGTATGAGCATGTACAGCACTCAATACTTAGTTGGGGCTCCTTTTGCCTGAATTACTGCAGCAATGCGGCGTGGCATGGAGTCGATCAGTCTGTGGCACTGCTCAGGTGTTATGAGAGCCCAGGTTGCTCTGATAGTGGCCTTCAGCTCTTCTGCATTCTTGGGTCTGGCATATCGCATCTTCCTCTTCACAATACCCAATAGATTTTCTATGGGGTTAAGGTCAGGTGAGTTTGCTGGCCAATTAAGAACAGGGATACCATGGTCCTTAAACCAGGTACTGGACGCTTTGGCACTGTGTGCAGCTGCCAAGTCCTTTTGGAAAATGAAATCTGCATCTCCATAAAGTTAGTCAGCAGCAGGAAGCATGAAGTGCTCTAAAACTTCCTGGTATACGACTGCGTTGACCTTGGACCTCAGAAAACACAGTGGACCAACACCAGCGGATGACATGGCACCCCAAACCATCACTGACTGTGGAAACTTTACACTGGACCTCAAGCAACGTGGATTGTGTGCCTCTCCTCTATTCCTCCAGACTCTGGGACCCTGATATCCAAAGGAAATGCAAAATTTACTTTCATCAGAGAACATAACTTTGGACCACTCAGCAGCAGTCCAGTCCTTTTTGAAGCGAGACGCTTCTGACGCTGTCTGTTGTTCAAGAGTGTCTTGACACAAGGAATGCGACAGCTGAAACCCATGTCTTGCATACGTCTGTGTGTAGTGGTTCTTGAAGCACTGACTCCAGCTGCAGTCCACTCTTTGTGAATCTCCCCCACATTTTTGAATGGGTTTTGTTTCACAATCCTCTCCAGGGTGCGGTCTATTCCTATTGCTTGTACACTTTTTTCTACCACATCTTTTCCTTCCCTTCGCCTCTCTATTAATGTGCTTGGACACAGAGCTCTGTGAACAGCCAGCCTCTTTTGCAATGACCTTTTGTGTCTTGCCCTCCTTGTGCAAGGTGTCAAATGGTCGTCTTTTGGACAACTGTCAAGTCAGCAGTCTTCCCCATGATTGTGTAGCCTACAGAACTAGACTGAGAGACCATTTAAAGGTCTTTGCAGGTGTTTTGAGTTAATTAACTGATTAGAGTGTGGCACCACACACCACCTATGGGATTTTCCATAGGTGTCAGTTATAAACATCAAAATTAAAAGAAATAAACATTTGAAATATATCAGTCTGTTTACAATGAATTAAAATGATATACAATTTCAAATTCCTGAAAATAAGAAATGAAATAAATCAACTTTTTGGTGATATTCTAATTATATGACCAGCACCTGTATATGAGGGGGGGGAAAAAGCTTTTGTGCCAGTAACATTTATTCATCTTCACCTGAGATATCTCCACGTAGTGTGGAGTGAGTGAAAGAGCATTAAACACTTCACACCTGCATGAGGAACAGAGCCGTGTGTGTGTGTTCAGTCTGGACCACAGGATTTCACACGTCTGTTCCTGTACACACACACACACAGACACACTCACTCACACACACACACACACACACACACACACACACACTTGTCAAAGGAGTCTCTGCTCCTCGTTCACAGTCAGGTCTGCATTATGAACTTCATGAGGGTTTCTGAAGAGTCTGATGCTTTTATATTCAGGGAAGACAGAATCTGATCCGACTGCTGCTCAGTTCAGCAGGTTAATACCACATTAGCTTCATTAAGAGATTAAGTGTGTGTGTGTGTGTGTGTGTGTGTGTGTGTGTGTGTGTGTGTGTGTGTGTGTTCTGCTGATGGATTATCTGTTTAACTCACTGATCTTCTAAATCAGCTCAGGCTTCATCTGAGACAGAAAATAACACTTCCACATCTCAACTTGATAAAATTAGTTTGTTAAAGTGACATTTCACACATTTTGCAACAAGTGCTGAGTTACTCTGCATCTGTAGACATGTATATGTGTTGTCCTGCACGAAGTTTGTATTGCATTTGTATTTTATTTGTATGAAACTAATGAGTGCTTTGACCATGTTATTGTAACATTTGTTAGGCCAATAAAGCACAGTCACAGCTGAGAGAGAGAGAGACACACAGAGAGAGACAGAGAGAGTCATGTGGGGGGTGATTCACTCCTGGGTGTGTTTGCTGTGTGGTTTTGACGAGATTAAACCAGATCACACCGGTTCAGTCAAACTCCAGGAACTCATGAGTCACGTTACTCACTATTAATAATAATAACTCACAAACAAAAGCTGCATGATTGTGAACAGATGCGTTTGCAAACACAAGACCAATATGTTTATTTCAGTGACTGGATTAAGTTGTTGTGTTATTGTTTTACTGTCTCTGCTGTTAAAGCAACACTACACAGCTCTACATGAGAACAGAACACGGCACGGTGTTTGAACTGGCGCCACCTGCTGGACGACACGCAGATCAAAGCGCAGTTCCGCTTCCGGCTTCAGCGGACCCGATGCTGATGAGTGTGTCACGTGGCCGTCCGGTGAGCGTGATCTCTCTCTGAAAGGTTCAGATTTTCTCTCTGATCGCTGATCGTGCAGCAGCGCGAGGCACTGATTATTCCCCTGATGAGCGTCTGCTCTGTGGGAAGGTGCAGAAAACTCGAACATCATGTTATGGTGGTGAAAAATTTTATTCTTCAGGATTCACAGATGAATAGAAAGTTAAAAGAACAGCATTTATTTGAAATAAAAATATTTTGTAACATTATAAATGTCTTTACTGGCACTTTTGATCAATTTAATGATTCTATTTTTTAAGCAATTGATAGCAAAAGTTTGGAAGAAATAGTGCAGCACCTAAAATCGTCAACCTGCTATCTTGACACACTTCCCACATCTTTGTTCAAAAGTGTGCTTAACTGTTTAGAAGCAGATCTCTTAGAAGTGGTGAACGCCTCACTTCTTTCAGGGACATTTCCAAACTCCCTGAAAACTGCAGTTGTTAAGCCCCTCCTGAAAAAGAGCAATCTTGATAACACCATTTTGAGCAATTAAAGACCAATATCAAATGTTCCTTTTTTAGACAAAATTATAGAAAAGGTAGTTTTTAATCAGCTGAACAAATACTTAAACTCAAATGGATACCTAGACAATTTTCAATCTGGTTTCCGACCACATCACAGCACAGAGACAGCGCTCATTAAGATAATAAATGATATTCGCTTAAATTCTGATTCTGCCAAATTATCAGTGCTGGTATTGCTAGATCTCAGTGCTGCGTTTGACACTGTCGATCATAACATACTACTAGAGAGACTGGAAAACTGGGTCGGGCTTTCTGTGATGGTACTCAAATGGTTCAGGTCATACTTAGAAGGGAGAGGTTATTATGTGAGTGTAGGAGAGCATAAGTCTAAGTGGACGTCCATGACATGCGGAGTCCCACAAGGCTCAATTCTTGCACCGCTCTTGTTTAGCCTGTATATGCTCCCACTAAGTCAAATAATGAGAAAGTACTAAATTGCCTATCACAGCTATGCTGATGATACACAGATTTACCTAGCCTTATCGCCAAATGACTACAGCCCCATTGACTCCCTCTGCCAATCCACTGATGAAATAAACAGTTGGATATGCCAAAACTTTCTTCAGTTAAACAAGAAGAAAACTGAAGTCATTGCATTTGGAAACAAAGATGAAGTTTTCAAGGTGAATGCATACCTTGACTCAAGGGGACAAACAACTAAAAATCAAATCAAGAATCTTGGTGTGATTCTGGAGACAGAACTTAGTTTCAGTAGTCATGTCAAAGCAGTAACTAAATCAGCATACTATCATCTAAAAAACATTGCAAGAATTAGATGTTTTGTTTCCAGTCAAGACTTAGAGAAACTTGTTCATGTCTTTATCACCATAAAACCAGAAAACCTTAACATACCACACAACACCCCATCACAATAAAACCATTAGACAGCTGCAGCTCATCCAGAACACTGCTGCCAGGATTCTGACTAGAACCAGAAAATCTGAGCATAACACACCAGTCCTCAGGTCCTTACACTGGCTTCCAGTTACATTTAGGATTGATTTTAAAGTACTTTTACTCGTTTATAAATCACTTAATGATCTAGGACCAAAATACACTGCAGATATGCTCACTGAATATAAACCTAACAGAGCACTCAGATCATTAGGATCGAGTCAGTTAGAAATACCAAGGGTTCACACAAAACAAGGAGAGTCTGCTTTTAGTTACTATGCCGCCCGCAGCTGGAATCAGCTTCCAGAAGAGATCAGATGTGCTAAAACATTTAAATCTAGACTCAAAACTCATGTTTAGCTGTGCATTTATTGAATAAACACTGGGAGATGTCCGAACTGATTGCACTGTATTTTATGTAAAATCATTTTCTATTTTTAACTGTTTTAAATTCATTTTTAAAAAGTCAATTTTTAAATCATTTACTCAATCTTACTCCAAAATGTAAAAGAAAAAAAATAAGTATCACAGTTGATTCAACATTGATAATAATCAGAAATGTTTCTTGAGCAGCAGATCATCATATTAGAATGATTTCTGAAGATCATGTGACACTGAAGACTGGAGTAATGATGCTGAAAATACAGCTGCACATCACAGAAATACATTACAGTTTAACACATATTCACATAGAAAACAGCTGTTTTACATTCTAATAAAATTTCACTATTTTTACTGTATTTTTGATCAAATAAGTGCAACCTTGGTGAGCAGAAGAGACTTCATTAAAAGGCACTCAGATCACATCCACACGAAGCCAGAGCTTTCCATATTCTAAAAAAAAAAATCCGTAAACACTGCGTCGTCTCCAGAAATATTTGCGTACACATGAAACCACTGAAACTGATGTAGTATAAATGCCAGACCAGTATGTGGTGCTGTAATTCTGCCACAGAGATACACTGAAGATGGAGAAGAAGACTTATGCGCATAAACCTCCTGCTGTATACAAAACATTTCTGCTTTAGTAATTTTTGATTTTGCTTTGGTAAAGTTAATAGGTTCAGTAGGTTGTGTAGCACACACAAAAAAAAAAAAAAAATTTATTTGAAGTATTTCTTTAAGATCCACTTCCTCTTTTCTTTCATCCCCAGAAGGTCATCGTTGGTGTCTGGGCTTCAGGACAGGACTGTGATCTGAGAGACATCAGAGCTGTCTGCGCATCTGCACTCTTCCCCGTGGACTCCAGGGGTCGCTGTCGCCACCCATAAGAGCTTCAGCAGCTCCGCACCTGAGGATGCATTTCTGCATCTGCTCCTGAAAGTGAAAGTGAGGTGACATACAGCCAAGTATGGTGACCCATACTCAGAATTTGTGCTCTGCATTTAACCCATCCAAAGTGCACACACACAGCAGTGAATACACACACCGTGAACACACACCCGGAGCAGTGAACACACACACACCGTGAACACATATGTGAACACATATATGACTCTTTTTTTGTGTGTGCAAAAACTCAATGAACATATTAAAATAATAAAGGCATGTCAAGACTGCTTTTAAATGATTAAACACTGCTTGCTCAATACACAGGCGTCTTGCTTCGAACTCTGCCAAAGTCTGTCTGACCATCACCGAACTTAGACGTGTCCTCAGTTGAGTGTCTCTCCCGCGGGACACAGAGGTGGGACATATGGACTCAGCCAATTGTGGCAGTTCTTTTGGGTCAACAAATAAAACCTGAAGAAAAGAAAGGGTTTCACAATCAGAGTTTCATGATGTAACTGCAGGCTGCGAGCAGAGCTTCTCGTAAACAGGTGATGCAAGGAACAAATGAATAAATCTACTGTAACATCTTGCAAATACACACATTTCTGTCTCTGTGCCGCAGACAAGCCGTGGGGAACGAAACGAGCCCTAGACTGTCATAACTACTCTATAGAGCGATAAATATTTCAGTACAAAAACAGTGTTTCATTTCAGCTGACTGTCCAAACCTTCACAGAGTGAATCCTTCTGTGTTTATACAGACACTGATCCAGCTTGTGTCCTTTTCTGTGTGTTCTGTGTATTCATGGATTTGATGTGATTCTTGAAGTTCACATCACTCATTCAGACTTTTTTCTTTTTCTGACACAGTTTAAATCTAGACTCAGAAACACACAGCATTTGAATCGATGGGAGTTTAGTGAACGTCTCGTTCAGGGTTTCTGAGCTCCGTGATCAATCTGACCGCTACACATCATGCATTTAGATTTATAGATTTAAACAGCACTTTTATCCAAAGTGACTTTGCATTGTTTTTAACAATTTACCTTTTTTTAACCAAATAATGCATTTATAGAAAACTGAGCATGGCTAGCTCTCAGAGGCAATTTAATTCAGTTTTGATGACACAGAGACATTTCATTAGAAGAAATAAGTATATACTTCATATCAGCATTAGACCTGTGACAGTAAACCAGAGCGGCTGTTTTGACACAATATTAGCTGTTATTATCAATATTGCTCTGTTCAGATCAGTATGTCTGCAGCATGCTAACGCTGAAATAGTTCCCTAGATATAAATCAAGCATCAGATGCTAGTGTGGATAGTTCTTTTAAACTCAAAGACGATTAGAAATTTACCATAGAAAACTGGAATTTCCACATTATAAAGAAAAGAATGAATAAACACCTACTACTACAAATGAAGCACACCGATTGTTAACCAGAAGAAATAACTGTTTAACTACACATTTATACTCTTTTCATGAGTTGTTCAAGAGGCCCAGCTCCAGAACTCCAGTTATTTGGCCTCAGTCAGATTTAACATGCATCACAACAACAAGGGTCTCTAGAAATTGGGGGACCGGGGCTAGTTGTCAAACTTTTGCTGCAGTGAATATTTCTCACAGTGTAGATTTATAGAAAGTCAGTTTCTGGAGTGTTTAGAATAAGTCCAGACTCATTTTATCTCAAGAGATCTGAAGTGGGGTCAGTTCTTCCCTCTTACATGTCTTCCTGTAACTGAGATACACAAGAAAGAAACGGATATAGATTTTCAAACATATGCTCATATTTTATTTGAAATGTAAATCGCTCCCATTTTGCCTGCTTACTCCTAAACTGTGAACAATCGTGAACACAGAAAACAGAATTCATGAAGTGCATGTGAGATTGAGTTCGTGTCGTGGCGTCATGTGGCCGCCAGATGTCGCGCATTCGCCACAAACGCGCCTCGGCTTCATTTTTCCACTGCGAATCCAGCAGGAACAAACTGTACCGCATATGAATCACATAATCAATAATTGTGCGTGAGCTCTGGTCAGCTCCTCATATCGACACGTCTGTATGAGCGGATCCGCGCAGGTGTCCAGCTACTGAACACGCGTCTGTTTTTCTCCAAACGGAACGCTCGTTATTGGCTCGTTACACGTTGGCGTTCCCCGGTCGCTG
>NC_056577.1:5589665-5619665 GCF_018340385.1 Cyprinus carpio
CTCTTTATTTTGCTTTGATTTGGTCAGTGACAGGAACTTTACGCAAGTAAACAAGCACAGCATTAATGTTCGAGCGCTACGGTTGTCTAGGGGGCGATAGAGTCTCTTCAGATGTCTGTCGTTAAACCGTTAATCAAATAGCTAGATATAAAAATGTGAAGGAAACGGGTGATCGAAGACGTTCCCTCCAGCTGTAGTGTGTGTCGAGTTTATTCCCTTCAGAGCGCTTGCTTTTCAGTCACCTTCTGAAAGAGCTCTATTTTTGTGTGTGTTGAGCAATGTGTTTTTCATTTTCTTGGTCTTTGATTTTTCAGTACCTCATTGAGTTCCACACACACACACACCACTGATGTCAGGACGCCAGACCTCCATTTTAAATGCGTTCAGCAGTAACACACACACACACACACACACAAAGTATAAAATTACAGACAGACACACGTGAATAACAGAGAGCTTTGAAACATGCGTTCTCTCATTCACAAATCATCTTGTCTTTCTTCTTCCCCTCCGTCCTTCACTGAGCTCCTCCTCCTCCTCCAGCTCCATCTGTTCTGTCCCTCTCTTGCCTGATCACTCCGTTCTGCTCTTCTCCTCTAACAGGAAGTTACAGGTCAGTAAGTTTGAGGGAATCATAGTGTCTTCTCTCTCAGAAGATCTGCGAGTTCTTCCAGTGAGACACTGCTCTCTGTGTGTGAGAGAGAGAGAGTGTGTGTGTGTGTGTGTGTGTGTGTGTGTGTGTGTGAGAGAGTGTGTGTGTGTGTGTGTTGGCAGCGAGCGGCTCCTCAGTCCTGAAGGAAATGAGGCACATGACGGGGAGGTGGAGGGCTTCTCTGTGACTCATTGTCTCTCTGGGCTCTAGTCGTGTTTCACACACATGGACTCCAGATGTTTCTGTCTGTATTTAGTGCTGGTCTGAGCCGGTCCTCAAATTTCAGCAGAAAACACACTCAGACTTTCAGTCTGAAAGCAGATTCTGGGCTGAGTCTGTTGAACACACACCCAGCTCCCATTTCAAGAGAAAGAAGCTGTGTTTGTTCCATTATAACATTGTTTTTCATTTCCATTTGTGTGACGCGAAGAAATGGAGAAAGCATCTGCTAAATTAATAAATGTAAATATAAGTAAAAATAAAATGATTTAATTGTAAAGTTCTTCTGTTAGTGAATAATTTGGACAGAATTTGACGTATACAGACTTTAATTTACAAATCCTGGTCTGATTTATTACAGTAATGTGCTTTTTTTTTTTTTTTTTTTTGCATCACAGCAATGAAGGTCACTATTAAGAATGATGCAGAAAAAAGCTCTGTAATGAGTTTTGAAAGAGTGATCATAAATGACGCAGTTTAAAAAAAAAAAATCAGCATGGTTCTATAAATAGGCTTGCGCTCCATGATGTGTTTCTTCTTTCGGTTCATGAGATTTACTGCAAGCAGCACTGCAGAGTATTCCAGTCTGTCGACTGCAGTGCGCACTGCTAAGTGTTCCCTCAGGAGACTGTAGGAGGGACATTAGTTCCAGCTGAGAGCTGTGTTGAGCTCAGAGAGGGTGTTTATCAAGAGACGCAGTGCAGAAACAACCGTGATTCAGAGCCTGTCCTGCTCACATCAGTGCTGAGAGTCCAACCGTTCGTTCCCCGTCTGCCTCGTATCCGTGTGTGTGTGATGTGTCCTGTCTGTGTCCCGATCCGCTCGTCACATCTGCTAAAAATATAAACTACAGCGGATCTTTTGGACTGTTAGAGTCCTGTAGTAAAGCTGTGGCAGTACTGAGCCGCCTCCGCTGCCCGCTTGTCCCTCGTGTCGTGATTATCTTCTTGTTTTAATGTGTAAACAATAGCTGGGCTTGAACCCTGACGGAGCAGCGAGGCGCGTGTGGACCACAGATAATCTGATTACACACCACTATAGGCCAATTAAACCTGGAGCCCAATTAAAGCGGCGTGACGCTGCAGATCTCACAGACACAAGCACTGAGAGACACGGATCATGTGCATCCTTCATGTGAAGGCAGTCCCACAATGCATTGCTCTTAAGCTCAGTCAAAATAAACCAAGATAGCAAATGAAGCAAGAGGAATGTTGAATATAAGTTTTTAGTATTAAATAGTATTAAATGATTGCTTCTATCATCCTCATTTGTAATCTGCTAAATGATTAAATACGAAGAACTTTCAATTCAAATAACAGTTGCATGTTTTCTGTATTCTTCTTCGTTAGAGTTTGGTGTAGTTGCATTTGAGACATGCTGACTGCAAACTATAGACCTTAGAACTATAGACCTTCGTTAAGACGCTGTATTGAGTTTAACAGTGAAAATGAGGACAGACCTGGTCTTTGCAGTGACACACACTGTATAAAGAGTAGAGAGTTTGACTCTGTAACGTTATGAGTTTTTGTCTACTGAAAATGTTTTTCAGACTGGTGGCTGTTAGAACCAGTTATTAGTCGAGACTGGAGCCTGTGTGGTGTGTCCGGTGCTCCGGATCGGTTCTGATCGTGGCCGTGATGCTTTCATAATGTCCGGCGTCCTCTGAGGTTAATTAGCGTGCAGTAATCGGCCGTGTGTCGGTTCTCTCAGGTGCAGCTGGTCTCAGCTCTTCATCTCGTATCTCGCTCCAGTAATTGATGTCATTTTGAGGGCTTTTGCTCGCAGGTTTAATTAAAGTCTTCATTATTCTTCTCAGATCTGCTGCTTAAATGTTCTCAGTTGATAAGGAATCTAAATGTGAGAGTGAATCTTATACTGGTGTCACGCAGATGAGCGCATGTGTCTCTCACGCCGCGCTGATGTCCATTCGAGGAGGTCAGCGGTCAGTCAGCGGCTCTGGAACACAGGTCAGACTCAGACCTCGAGGATTCACTAGCTGCAGATTCTCAATAACACATAATGAAAGCCTTCTGTTTATCTTGAATATTACATAATTCTGCATTTTCAGTTTAACTGTGCTTTATCATTTCTACTGCGTGAACGCCGGTCAGGAAGTCCTTTATCAGGGACACTGGTTTCATTGATACACTTTCAGCCGCACAAGAAAAATACACACACTAAAACTCACACCACAAAAAAAAAAATATTCTAAAAAATATTATTATTTATAAATATCAAATATCTTAGTTACACTGAGAAGAACACACAAGGAGCTGTTCAAGCACTGAACAATCTGAGTGTTTAGATTAGCATCATAGATTACAGCAGCTGTAGCGTGTGTGTGTGTGTGTGTGTGTGTTCAGTTGGTGTAGTTAATCTCACTCTTTATCTTCTTTTTCTCTCTGTAATCCCTCTATCCGTCTCTATCCGTTTATCAGCAGCCGTTTGACTGAGCTTCACATCTGCTCTGTTTTCAGGTTTTGTGCACAATTGAATGTCTGTAAATATCAATATTATTGTAATATCATATCAGAAACATATGGTATATTTTCTTATGATGCTAAAAAAAAAAAAATAAACTCATGGGCTGTTGAACAATATAGGATTTGAAGATTAAATTGAAGAGGATGGTATATTATGCTGATGATATTTAGTCCTGAGAGCGTGAAATTCCATTTGCTGTGATTTTACATGTTTAAACTCGTTCAGGGAACGCTAGTGTAGCTGGCTGATCGGTTAACTAACTGAAAATAAATCAGTATTTTGACCATTTATAAACAGTTTTTAGATTTTTAATCAGGCAAAAAAATCAAGAAAAGAATTAAGATTTTTGTTTGTTTTAAGAGAAAGTGTGGAGTGAGAAATAGAGGGAGGGAACGAGTGAGTGATATAAGAGGAGAGAGAGGAGCTGAACACACGAGATCCAGAGAGAGAGAGAGACACAGAGGGAGAAAGAGAGAGAGAGAGAGAGAGCGAAGGAGAGAGAGAGAGACTCAGAGAGACACAGCGGGAGGGAGAGCGAGGGAGATTTTGAATGTGTCAGAGTCTGTCAGAGAGATCGTCTGAAGGCAGGAACGCTGCTGTGGCTGTCTGCTGTCTGTCGTCGTGGTCAGTAGGATGATGGGAGTCTTTTACCCTCCTGTGCGGCCGGTGAGTGTTCAATCATTCATGTTGCTGCGATTCCTGCCTGGACACACCGAGCATAATGCACTCGTGTGTGTATGTGAGTGTGTGAGTGCTTACATAAGTAAACCGCATTCTGCTAAATGCTTAAATTTTTTTTTAGAAATTAGAGAATTTGCAGCTGCAGATAACACCTTCAGAGAGAGAGAGAGTGTGTGTGTGTGTGTCTTTGTATTGTGTGTGTAAGTGTGTGTGTGTTTGTATTGTGTGTGTGTTTGTGTGTTTTTGTATTGTGTGTGTGTGTGTTTGTATTGTGTGTGTCTGTGTCTGTGTCTGTGTCTGTGTGTGTGTTTGTAGTGTGTGTGTGTGTGTGTGTAAAGCAGGTTCCACCGAGTGTGCTGGAGGTGAGGAAACTCTTGTGTTTCTGCAGCTGTCTCTCGACTGAAGGCACCAGGTGCTCTGGAGCAGTTGTTTCTTCATCTGTCTCACACACATGCGGCGTCAGTATTAACGTGCTGCGATACAAATCAGTCTTTTATTAGTCAAAAGCTGTCTGTCTTGTACCTTGGAATCTGTCTCTCTCTCTCTCCGTCCTCCCCCTCTCCTGTGTTTCCCGAGGGCTCGAGCAGCTGTTATCTCAGTGTTTTCCTTTAAAAGCAGGAATGGGATTGGGATGGTGGGGGAGGGAGGGGGAGAATGGGAATTGATTTTTAAAAGTGACTCTCAGGGAGAATGTGTGTAGAAGAGCCAGAGTCGTGGACAGTAAGTGATGGAGGCCAGCTGAAGTATGCCGAGCCCCACCCAGCGTTTGCCCCGCAGCGAGGGAGAGACCCGTACCTGTCTCTCATGATCTCACACGCTCGCTTTACAAACTCACAACTGCTGCCTTTGTCATGCATAGAAATATAGGCCTATATCACACACAAAAAACTCAATGATGACATAACAATATTGTTTTTAATACAACCTAAAAAAAAAAACAAAAAAACAAGCCAAAAAATACACTTGCTTCACTTGCTTATTTCTGAATGTTTGATTCCAAATGCAGGTGTCCCAGTGACCACACACAGAAACCACAGCATGATCTCAAACATGAGAATAGAAAGGTAGATGCTAGAGATGCACCTATGTTGAGTTTCTCCGCCGATACTGAGAGAAACATTCTGCGGAAACATTCTCCCAGCTAATGCTGTGAAGCATACAGGGAACCCTCTCGAACGGTTCATAGCTGAATAAACTAACAACAGAGCAGTCAGACAGTGCTTCGATCGCTCGATCACTTATTGATCGACACAGCAGTGTAACACAACAAAATACTACTAAAAAACACTATAAAAACAAAGCATACAGATAAACAAACTAACACCACTCTAGTAGTCATAAAGATTTAAAGTAACACATTTACAATAGATGTCTGATGTATAACAGACATAAGTACACAAGAAATGTAACGACACACACAGCAGGAGGTTTAGACACAGTCCCGTTCCTGCTGTTACTGTACATGTGTTTACATGCGTCTCAGACGTGTGCAGTGCAGCTTTAGTTGAGTTCAGCCCAGAAACCAGTGATCAGACACTCATCACATACACACTCGATGCATTAATGACATCAACACCCAGAGCTGCGAGCTGGAACAGAGACGTCAGTCATGCAGCTGGTTTGCTTTTCTTGGGTGGGTTTCTCGGTGTGAGAGTTCAGCGCTGACGCTGCGCTGGAGAGCTCATGTTCTACACAAACCAGACCATCTCTGGTTCTGCTGGTCTGCCGGTGAAGAGGAGCTCCAGCTGGGACTAATGAGTTTGTGTGTGTTGGACAAAGGAGCAGTCGTCCATCCAAACTAGATCAACTAGTTTCTGTAGGACACACATGTGCTGAGAGCAGAGTGTGTGAGAGACAAACATTCACTCTGTGTGTGTGTTTCTCTCAAACACCAGCGTTTGCAGCCTTTTATTGGGACTCATGAACCTTTGGACCCATGCTGGGCGCTGCTGGACTCTGATTGGTCAGGGCAGAAGGAACGGGCACACCCCCTGAAGAGAGAGAAGCCTGAGATCGGGTTACAGCTGACCAATCAGCAGCGGCTGTGGGCGTGTCCAGTGTGTGTGTGATCCTGCAGTCGAGCAAGTCGGTCACTCAGCAGCCGTCGTGGTGTTCTAGCCCTGCCCTCACTGTGCTTTTAGTATTATTTGTGTTTATTCTGTGTCCTCCTGAGACCCAGAAAAAAAAAGATTTGTGAATTTGGCATTTTTTCATGTCATGTCATTGTTTAGAGCATGAGGAAAAAATGATATTTTATTCATATTTTATTCCATGTCCTCTCTAGAGAACACTAGGACTCAGTTTTTCTAAAAAAATAAAATGGCATGAATAGACATCAAAAACGCACAAACAATGAGATTTCTTTTTTTCTAATCACCAATCAATTTTTAGATTTCAGGGTTTTTTTTATGCCAAACTTTAAGGATGATTCTCAACTGTTATAAAATATATAACAAAATGATTTGACATACCATTTTGTTTTATGCAATATGTGTGTAAAAATGTCCATAAACTGGGTTTCCCATTAAACACAGCGTATCTATACACTGTATCTAATTTGCATATTAATGTGCTGTTGGAACAGGGTGTTGAAAAAAGAATTGTCATAATGGGAGTAATTATTGGCCAGATTTTCATAATATTTCATAAGAATATTGATATATTGTTTATTTTCCTATTCAGTTATGTCTCCCAAAATGCATAACAAACATGCTTTTAGTCCTGGTGTCCCCTACAGCGGACATGTTTGAAATGATGTCCTGTTTCATAACAGGAAGTCATATTTAGATTTGAAACATTTTCCTGAGATTTTACTTTATGACAAACCATTTGAAGATTATTCAGATTTAAATGACAATTACAAAATATGCGCATCGCATCCCTCGCTCTAGATTGATTACTCGCGGGATGTTTTTCACAACACTTGCACTATTCAGTATTCGCGTGAGTGAGACGAAAAACATCCCGCCAGTAATCAGCCGTGGTGAGGAAATATGATCGCTGCTTTAGACGAATCTTCCCCTCAATTTGAAATGTTTAACTTGAGCAGAAGACGCAAATGACGCAAATATCACATGTTAGTGACAAACGCATCGCGTATTTCACGTCATTCATGTCACCTGGGGTAAATTCCCCTCTATTCATGTCTTTGCATTGACTTTGTTTGTAATCTACTCGTGCAAATGATTCGATTTGCATTTGGTGTGAACACACCATTAGTGCTTCAACTTATTTGTTATTTGCCAAATTTTCTTATTTTCATTCAAGTTTGTATTCAGTGTTAATATTTTATTTTGCTAAGCTTTATTTTAATTAATAAAAAACATTTTTAACAGTTCGTGTTAGTTAACAGTAATAACACCGGCAGGTCTGAAGGGGTAAAATCTCCAAAACTGTTGGTCAGGATCATGTTTCTGCAATCAAATCTAAATCAATATATAAAACAATAAAAAAAAAATAAGACAAGCCAAAAAATAAATAATAGAAAAATATGGCAACTATGTTTTAATGAAGAGCTCTCGATTCCTCGCTCTTCTTTTGTAACGCAGGACTGGCGCGTCGTTGGCTGAAGCGTCTGGTGATCAGAGCGGCTGTGATCGTTACAGTAGACGGGCGACCCGTGGCACAGCTGCACGTTACACAGATGCCAGCTGACCCGTAACTAAAGCTGCCCTCGCTCGGCTGAACACACACTCCTCGCTCCGACCGACGGATCATAGTGATGTGCATTAATAAAGGCCTCTAGTGCAACTGAAGGGAATCGGTTCAGTCTTTGATTCTTGACTCGAGAATCAGTGACCTACAGTCCATGCAGTGTGTGCTGGGTTATAAAAAGACCGATCACTTCACTGCTTTGTGCAAAAACCACCGTGTCAGTGAAAGTCAACAAACAAGATCTGAGACTCAGATGGAGTGAGTGCGTCAGGCTGAATGAACAGCTGATCCGTAATGATTGGGGAAGTATATAGAGGAAACATCTAAAGAATACTGAAAATTAATTCATAAATAAAGTTCATTAATGTTCCTGCGGTTGACAGAAAGATCTCAGAGCTATAAATACCAGACCGTGTCTCTCTCCGTTCTCATCCTGCTGCCATGTAGGGAAGTGATGCTGGAGGAGGAATGCACACTTGACAGAACAGTGTTCTCTCTCTCTCTCTCTCTCTCTCTCTCTCTCTCTCTCTCTCTCTCTCTCTCTCTCTCTCTCTCTCTCTCTCTCTCTCTCTCGGGATGAGTCTCTTCAGTCTGTTTGTTTCTCTCTGCAGAGATGTGACACGTGTTTCTCAGAGTCTCATCAATGGCTGAATCTCATGAAAACACATTTCCTCACAAAATAAAATGAAGAAAATTACTAACAATTACATTTTGCATGAAGAAAGTGAAGCACATCCTGGTACCCAATTCTGCTACTGTTGTTGTATCCGATTTTTGTGCTATTAATAAACCTAACATAGTAGTATTTGTTATGTCTCAATATGAGAATAAAAAAGAATAATGAGTGCATAATGGCACAATGTAAAAAAAAAAGACCATTTTTTTTTGTCAAATGTAATTTATTTTTTCCTTGTGAAATATCATTTCTGCACATTTTTGTTGGATTCACTGGATTAAAGTGCATTCATCAGTCACTGCAGCAACACCGTTGACATCATCGTGATATTTACCCATCCTCAGGATCATGTTTTGTAGCCGATGTGGGATCTGTGATCAGAAACTCTTAGCTAGCTTCATCTGCGTGTCGTCTGCTGTGCTAGCTTATGTGTCTAAATTATGCACGAGGACCTCATTAATATTGAACAGCTGCCTGAATCTGCTTGTCACCAGAAAGAGAGAAATGTAATATCTCTGGCTTTTAGTGGCGTCATCTGTGAGAGGAATGCATTACAGTCTCTCTCTCTCTCTCTCTCTCTCTCTCTCTCTCTCTCTCTCTCTCTCTCTCTCTCTCTCTCCATTCCGGTTGATTTCACTTTTCCTCTGCTCTCGCTCTCATGGCGGTCGCTCTTTTAAGTGCGCTGTTTTTCTTTTCTTCACCGTCTCCCTCGCTCTGGATCTCGGCCGAGCGCTCGATTAACCCTGGTCTCTGTGTGTCTCTGATCTGCAGGGTTCACAGGACACGATGGGAGCTCCGGAGGGCATCGTGGCTCCGTTCTCCTCCTTCCCTCCCCCTCCTCCTCCTCCTCCTCAGAACGGCCTGGCGCTGGAGTTCGGGGGCGGCAGCGTTTACTCCGCAGGGGGCCAGACGGAGGCCCCGGCAGGAGTCAGCAGCACCCCCTCCTCTAACCCCAGCGCTCAAGTAAGTGTAAAGCTCCTCGAGCAGATGGTGACGTCTGAGCGCTCGCACCATTTGAGCAGCTGGAACAACAAACGTGTCGAAGGACTTCCTGTCGCTCAGTCTTTGGTCTTGGTGGCCCCACATGAATCATCTCAAACGCCTGTGATTTGTGTCTTCACTCGTGTGATTGTAAGACCTGTCTCTCTCTCTCTCTGTCTCTCAGATGTCAGACAGCTCTACTCAGGCAGAGCTTCAGTGTGTTTCTGCCGGAGGTTCCAGCAGCAGTGAGTCCTCCGAGGCCAAAGGAACCCCGAAGCGGCTCCACGTCTCCAACATCCCCTTCCGCTTCAGGGACCCAGACCTGCGGCAGATGTTCGGGGTACTACAGGCCTCACAGGCTTCAGGGTTTATTCCTCAGATGATTTTAGAAACAACATGATGAAATACTGTGGTGTGTTTGAGGGCCAGTTCTGCCCCCTGGTGCCCGAGGTTGTAACGACACGTTAAAGTGATTGTTGTAAATGCAGCTCTTCTTTTATAATGACCAGTTTGTATGCATTACACAAACAGCTGTGGGTTTATGTTGAGCATTCTCTCTCTCTCTCTGTGTGTGTGTGTGTGTGTGTGTGTGTGTAAATATATGTGTGTGTGTGTGTGTGTGTGTGTTTTAGCAATTTGGAAAGATTCTGGATGTGGAGATCATTTTCAATGAGAGGGGCTCAAAGGTAAGAAACCGTTTTAAAATCATGCATTTGAATATGATCTGATTAGAGTTATTATTACACATAATCACCCCCCCCCCCACACACAAAAAAAAAATATGTAATTACAGCAGATGTTTAGCAGAATGCGCTGAGCATCTGCTAACCTCAAAAAATGACCCTGGACCACAAAACCAGTCATAAGAGTCAATATTTTAACATTTAAATTCATGCATCATAATAAATAATCTCTCCATTGATGTGTGGTTTGTTAGGAGGACAATATTTGTCTGAGATACAACTATTTGAAAATCTGGAATCTGAGGGAGCAAAAAAATCTAAATATTGAGAAAATCATCTTTAAAGTTGTTCAAATTAAGTTCTTAGCAATGCATATTACTAATCAAAAATTAAGTTTTGATATATTTATGGTAGGAAATTAACAAAATATCTTCATTGAACATGATCTTTACTTAATATCCTAATGATTTTTGTCATAAAAGAGAAATGTATAATTGTGACTCATACAATGTATTGTTGTCTATTGCTACAAATATACCTGTGCTACTGATGACTGCTTCTGTGCTGCAGGGACATGTATTATAAAATGTGACACATTCATGTGATGTGTTTATTCCAGGTTTTCTGAAGTCATGTGATGTTTTTGTGTGAGAAACAGACTGAAACTGATATCATTATTTACAGTAAATCTTCCCTTCCTGCAGCTGATGAAAGTTTACATCTATGCTTTAACATATACTCTCATAATAGTAGTAATAAGTGTGTCAGAATCAGGAACTTCATGAAGTGAATGTGGGAAAACGGTTAAAGATACCAGAACGACAGCATCACATCTTAGAACGCATCCACAAAGATTAGACATTAACTCACATATATTCTGCTACGGTGTGTTCTGTTAAAAACATGAGCGACAAATCTAGCCTTAAACCGGCACCACTTCTATCAGTCTTTCGTAATATACGCAGATACGGCTTTTCTCTCTCTCAGTGTGTGTGTGTTCAGGTGTGACTGATCATACTGTAAAAACTGACGCTTCAAATAAACATTCTGATAATCTCTAAACATTTATTCAGATGCAACACCTAATAAAAGTAATTATGTCTACTTACTATTTAACATTTTAATTGGTGTGATTAATTATGAAAAACAAAAAGGCATTTGGGTTTGTATAAGATATAATGAATGATTGAACGACTTGCTGCCTCCTACTAGACGTTGTAGTTTCATATTTTGAATATTTCATATTTCAAAATTCATTTTTTAAAAACCCATTAATGCCCATCTATTACGCTATATTGAATCAAAATATTTATTTCTAAAGCTACTTTCTGTAAGGTCTATTCACTGCTTCACTCATCTTACACATCTTTTGGGGCTACATTCTCAGCTTAAATTGGTGTGTGATTAATATGTGATGAGATCTAGAATTAGATCATTTAGCATCTAGTGGATACAACACGGTGTTGCAGATGATTTTGAATATGAACGGGCCTCCGCAAATGAATAATTTGGCGAGTATTTAAGATAGAATCCTAGTAGTATCCCTGGAACAGTAACTATAGGCTTGTAAACAGGATGAGTAATGACATGACTCCTGCTTAAAGACGAGCGTCTCGTGGATGAGCTTTCTGTTAAACATCTCCTTTCTGGGAGCATCTTGGGGTGGATTGCTCCTTTGAGCTGGATGTGTTTGGGAGGGCCGACGCTTCATGTGTGTTCCTCTCTGTCGTGGTCCAGGGTTTTGGTTTTGTGACGTTTGAGACCAGTGCAGATGCAGAGAAAGCGCGAGAGCGTCTCCACGGGACCATCGTGGAGGGACGGAAGATCGAGGTGAGTCTGTCTTTCTCCTTCCTTCTGATGTTACCATTTCACACCTTTACTGACCGAATGTGTCCTGGAACGGCTTGAGAGGCTCAGCTCTGTGTGTGATGCATTATGGGAAGTGTGTGTGTGTGAGCTTAGCAATGCATGGTTGCATCTCTACTGCAGTCCCTTAGATTCTGTGAGTTTTTCTCTGTTTCTCGGCTGTTTTTTGGATCGGAGTGTTGGTTATTAACAGCATGTGGTTATTTTCCCTTTTTTAAGTTCCTGATCTGTTTTGTACGGAGCATGCTCACAGTTAGCCAATCACATGCGTGCGTCTGATGCTGTCTCTGTTTCTCCTGGTTTGAATGGCTTTTTTGTTCATGAAACATTTGCTTGGATTCTTCCGATACGTGAGGACTGATGATTCGGAATGCTTTCATAACTTCGGTGTTGTACCTTTATAATGGCGTTTGTGTGCATTCTGTGAGAAAGCGGCTCACTTTCAGATGCTTGTGTACTTGTTGTTTTTAGTGCATTTGTAGATTGTTCTGTGAATCTGGGAGTCGAGGAGAAGCTTGTTGCTTGCCGTGTGTGTGTGTGTGTGTGTGTGTGCTGCATGGAGCCGTGTGTTCCCCTCGTGAGGCTCAGTGTGTTGCAGTGCTGGTTTCTGGGTGTTTTAGTTCTTGAACTCCTGCATGACCTCTTGAGACGCTGCCTGTGTGTGTCTCTCATAGACGGGGGGATCATGTTTTTGTTTTTTTTTATTCTTTTTTTTGTTTTTTGGTCACTTCAGGCTGTAAACCCAAGTGAAGCCGTCTTTATTTCTAAATTAATCAGGAAGTTTGTTTTAGGACTGAGTGTGTAGATCAGGGCTGTCAAACTCATTTTAGGTCAAAGGCTAAATTGCAGGGTCATGTTTTCTGTTTTTAATGCCGTGTAACTGACCGCTCGTGTTAGTAAAGCTGCGCTCGCTCTGCCGTCTCTATTAGTGTGATTATAAAAGAATACAATAATTCACATCATCTCACTTTGACAAGGTTAGAGGATAATATACAGTCAGCTGGTCATTACAACAAAAACCAAACAACTGAAAGAAAAGACTCATTCTTTAATCTCCTGTAATAAACATAAACACTTACTTAATAACTGAATAAAAGGCATTTATTCCCCTCAAACTCTTCTCAAATTTTTTTTTTACTTTTTTTAATGTCTTATATTTTTTTGTTAATTGTATGACACTTGTTTGTTCTCATCATATAGCCATGCTTCTGACAGAGTGTTAAAAATAAAATAAAAAGGATAGCATACAAGTGCTAATTAGAAAATATAAAATTAAATCTGTTTTTGAAATCATATCAATGTATTATAAGAATCATGTAGCAGAGGATTTTTCACTTTTTACCTGTGATATTTTTCATTCGACTTCCAGATTAAAGGGATAGTTCACCCAAAAATAAAAATATGATGTTTATCTGCTCCCCCGGGGCATCCAAGATGTAGGTGACTTTGTTTCTTCAGTACAACACAATCCAAGATTTTTAACACAAACCGTTGCAGTCTGTCAGTCTTATAATGGAAGTGGATGGGAATCACAGCTAAAACATACAATAAAACTAAAAAAAAAAGTGCATTACTGCCACCTATCTCTCAAGTGGACCACTGACACTCCTGATTGAGATTGCAGATAGTGTGTCAGTAGTCCGCTTGAGAGATAGGTGGTGGTACAAAGTGCACATTTTAATAGCTGCATGCAGTTACTTGCACAATACGTAAGCATTCGTCATTTCTGCTTAATTAGCGCAGTATTTTACCCACGTAAGCACTGCTGTGTCTGGAGTTTGGCAGCCCTGGTGTAGATGCATGACGCCTGCCCCGTTGCTCTGCAGCGCCCCCGGTGTCCGTGGCTGTTTGTGCATGGGTCGATCACACAGACATCAGATTCATTGGACAGCAGGAAACGGGTTTAATCTGGGCAGCAGCAGCACTTTATAACCAAATCAGATTCATCTGTTTGCTTTCTGAATGCCATTGTTTTCACTGTCAGATTCCTTTGATTTGAATCATTTGAAGAGAAGTTGAATTATCTGCCATGATATTATTATGTTGTATGTAATGACACCCTAATGTTTGTTTGTTTGTTTGTTTTCTGGAGAGCAGATCTGTGGAGAGAGCGATGCACAGTCATCAAGCTCTTCACTCATGTCTCTCTCTCTCTCTCTCTCTCTCTCTCTCTCTCTGGCCAGTCTGTCTGTCCAGCTCTGCACTCACTGTGTTTCCTGTCTGTTGCATCACTTCCTGTCCCTGTGTCTGTTTTTGACGGCTCTGATGTCACTGTCTAGGCCCCTCCCCTGAGTGATGTCACTGGCTCGGCATGTTAGCCTCACTAACTGCTCTCTTAGACGTACTTCCATCTCAACTTGCTTCTATTTTGGCCCGTAGCTCCAGCTTTGACTCGGTCTC
Organism: Cyprinus carpio; assembly: GCF_018340385.1. NCBI lineage: Eukaryota > Metazoa > Chordata > Actinopteri > Cypriniformes > Cyprinidae > Cyprinus > Cyprinus carpio. The sequence goes on from NC_056577.1 coordinate 5,603,962, forward strand.
ATTTTCACACCCATGAATTGTGTGTGTGTGTGTGTGTGTTTGAGATCCTCTAATCACTCGTCCCTTTCTCCTCCTCCTCTGTGACACAGATGAATGCGGCTGCTCTTTAGCGCTCCTACAGACAGATTTGATCACCTGAAGATTTGTCCTGTTGTTGTGTGAATGTCTGATTTGAGTTCCTCACCGGTCCTTGTGTGTTTCCTCTCCTCTCCTCTCTGGTTCTTCACTCATTCTGGGCATAGTTTTGTTGCTTTCTCTTCGGTTTGTTTTTCTCTTCTTGTTCATTTTCTCCTTTTCCTTTCTGTTCCCTTGACGATTTCTGTGTGTTGTTGTTATTGTTGTCAGTCTCCACGGTAACTGCTCGCGTGTCGTCACGCCGTTTCCTGGCTCATGGTAAGTTTGTGTCTGTACGGCTTCATCCCTGATCAATCCCACCAATCACACCCCTGAGCTCTAGCCTCAGCCCTCCAGCTTTACACACTGTGGTCTTTGGCTCTTTTGCACTGATTAGTTTGTTATTTTCGGAGGAACAGAGATGCGTTAGAGGCCTCGCGGAGACGACGGCAGCCCTCGTCCTCGTTGTGAAGTTTGGCCGAACGCATCCTCCGTCTGTTCGCGGCTAGCGCAGCCGCATCTCCTCCTGAGGTCTGTCCTGATATACTCTTCATCAGAGGCATGGGGGAAAGAGCTTTATGAAATCATCATCATCATCATGTTATTATAGTCGCTAAGGACCACAGATACTGACAGAAATGATATTCCCTCCCCAGCGCTCACCATCTCTCTCATCATCATTAACACTTTCCCACGCACTGAGATGCTGATGAGACTGTCACACTAAACCCCTCCATCCCTCCATCCCTCCGCGTCTCTCTCTCCTGTGGTTCTCTCGTTAGGGCTGGGTGTTATGACCAGAGGCTCGCGTCACGCTAACCGCATGTACTCTTCATAACATGGGTTCACTTGTCCCGGGGAGGTGTCTGAATGAATTTTGGCTTGACTGTGTATTACTTAACTACTTAAAAACCTGTTGATATTTAATGATTAAATATCATGTTTCAGTGGAAATTATTTTTGCCATTAGGAAACAACTTTCGAACAACACGACAACTTCTTTCTTATTTGAAGGCTGATATTGGATTATTGAAGGTAACATCATATTTTGCAACTATGCATTACTTTATGGAGAGCCGCTAGCTACATTTTGCCTCGAGCTAACAATGCAGCCAAATTAAGTACATAGTTACTGACTGTCTGGTAGTTTACGTACCAATTAAAATAAGAGCTTATAAACCTCTGACCCTGAGCGCCGGCTCCATCCGAACAGCAGCGTCTGATCCCACTGATGCTCTTCAGTCTGAACGAGACCAAATCCTGCATCCGTCTTCAAGATCTTCCCAGAAGAGTGAAGCTGTTCCAGCAGCCGGGGAGAGAGTCAAGTGTTGGACCTCAGTGAGGTCAGAGTTTATTGATGCTGTTTGGAAACCTTAAAGGGATACTCCACCCCAAAATGAAACTTTTGTCATTAATCCCTCCCCCCATGTCGTTCCAAACCCGTAAAAGCTTTGTTCGTCTTCTGAACACAATTTAAGGTAATTTGGGTGAAAATCATCCAAAAAGAATGAAAGACATCAGAATACTCCATCTGTCATCAGTGATTCAAGCGTAACGTTATGAAGAGACGAGAATACATTTTGTAAGCAAAAAAAAAAAACAAAATGAAAGAATTTATTCAATAATTCTTTTGTCAACAGTCTTCTGTCTCTCTATCTCACCGTATGCTGTGTATACTCTTCTGCATCATCTGCGCCACAAGGATGACTTTCATACTTTCCTGGATCTTGACACTGTTATTTATTTGGCAGTCTATGGGACAGTCACAAGCCTCCCGGTTTTCATCCAAAATATCTTAAATTGTGTTCTGAAGATGAATGGAGCTTTTACGGGTTTGGAACGACATGGGGGGAGGGATTAATGACACAATCTTCATTTTGTTGAGAACCAACCCCATAAATAACCCCAACTAACCACACACTTCACACAGTCACCCGCTGGATTTGTTGAGATCCCAGCGCAGTACTCTCTCCAGCGATGGACACACTTCACCCGGTCATAGCACCCGGCCCTAACACACATCTTCCATTTCATCTGTGATTGTTTTAATCACTCCATCATCATCATCATCATCATCATCATCATGCTTCCACCAGTTCAGCCCCAGATATCTGCTGATTATTGCACAGCCTATGAGCCAAAAACGCCCCTAAATACACACACACACACACACACACACATCGAAATTGTTCCTCAGACGATATTTCTGCCCTTATATTCATGTGAGGATGAGCGACTCTAGCTTGTTTTGGACTGTATGTGTGTGTGTGTGTGTGACGGTGTTTGCGTATTGGTCTTCAGCGTGTGAGAGAAGCGTGTTGATGCCTGCCGGTGTTTTCCGTCTTCATGATTTCATTTATTGTGACATGTAGCATATGCATCTCTCTCTCTCTCTTTCTCTTTCTCACCCATAAACTCCGTCACTCCTCACAAGGTCTGACAACAACCAATCACAGGCTTCCTTTCATTTGATGCACTTTGGTGTACTTGTTCATGACAAACTGGATGGCTTTTTGAGTTTGATGTTTCTGATTGGGTGGATTGTTCTCTCTCTCTCTCTCTCTCTCTCTCGCTCTTTTCTCCTGTTTTTGTGGTTTCATTGAATGTTGACTGGCTCTTTTTTTCTTTCCTGCATCCCTCTGTTTCTTAACACCCCCCCCCCTTCTCTCTTGATATGATGTGTTTTTTTCACGAGGGGGCGGGATTAGGCTGCAGAGTATTTGGATTGGTCCATAGGCTGCATCTGATGCTTGCTGATTGGCTGATATGCTCGTTTCTGGTTAATGAACTGTAATTGGCTGAATGTGATTTTGCTAAGAGCTGTGCACAGTGTATTGATTTCGTCATGTGTGATCTCTTTGTTTCTCTCTGTTTATCTCTCCTCCATGTTAGCAGTTGAATGCCCTGTTTTTCGTTTGCTTTTACGCATTGATTTCTGGGTTTTTGTGTTGAATGTTTGAAAATCAGTGGGAGTTTTTTATGATGCATGAAGCAATATAAGGGAATATCAATGAGTCCACAATTTCTGCTGTAGCTGTAAATTTACTTCAAAGAATTGTTAAAGATATGTTCCTTAATTCTGAGATTTGAGTGACTTGTGAACTTAACCACATGTTAATAAGGTAATGCTCAGTGACTGAATGATGTGATCTGCAGGCGTTTGGATAAGAGCAGCTCTAGACTGAGTGCAGCAGCGCTCTGTTTTCTGTCTCTGATCAGATGCTCGTTCTCTCTCTGATGAACAGGTCAACAACGCTACGGCTCGAGTGATGACCAATAAGAAGATGGTTAGCCCGTATGCTAACGGAGAAGGCCTCAGCACGCTGCCCTACGGTAAACCAGCTCAACACAGTTCTCAGGGTTTGTTCAGTTGTTAGTGACGCGGCTAACCCGAGGCTCTTCTCTCTGTTTGGCTTCAGCGGGGTGGAAGTTGAGTCCTATGATGAGCGCGATGTACGCACCGGAGCTCTACGCAGGTGAGACGCTGAGCACAAACACTGTACTGTTCACCTTCCTGTGGCAGTGCATCATCACTCTTGTGCTGGTGAATGTTTTTGATGACGTGGCATAATAACACTGTAAAGGCCAGTTCACACTAGGGGTGTAGATCGGATGGTTCGTCACGATACGATACGATATTGATTCTCATACCCAGCGATACGTTATTTGCCGATAGCTCAAAAATTTCTACGATACGATTACGATTTGATTCGATACAAAAGTATATCGATTGATATATTGATTTTTGATATTATACATCTACATTTTTATTAACTCACAAATGCAACCAAAATATAAAACATGAACATTTATCGGAAATTTTCACATTGTGTACCTCAGTTGGTAGATTCACAACAACAACAACAAAAAATATTATATTATATTAAATTTTTTAATATAATAAAGAAAATAAACAATTGGACAAACAATTCGGGTTGCTACTATGGGCTCAGTGCAAAAAATCTTTTCTACAGGTAACCAAATTATAAGCAATAGCAGGAAATAAATACACAAGTTCTTTAAAACAGTTAAATAAACTGCTTTTCAGGGTTTTCAGCTCAGTCTAAAATTAATTTTTAAGGTACACAACCGAAATGTAGTAATCAAATGTAAAATAACTGCATAGTCTTCACTGTATAAATTAAATATAGATTAATCATTTTTGATGTTACAAAGGTTTAGTCAGGAGCAGTGAGCGCTTGTGTTTTTCTTTGACAGCATTAGATTTATTATTAGTTTGCTTTTACTTTAAGAACCAAGCACAGATTTAATATACACATGCCTGTTCTTTCTAAACTGTTAACGTTAAGACATATGCCTAACCGACTGTGTTTACTAGGATATTCCCCAAAACGCGTGTAATTGATGTAATTATGTATTTATTGATCCATGCACAAAAAAAGCGGAAGATCGCTCAGTTTAGTATTCGCGCGTGCGGCTGTCTGTGTGCGTGCACGCGCTTCAGATGTGTGCGGTGAAAACTTCTCACACAGCGCTCGACTGTTCCACAAACAATCCCGAACGTCTTTTAAGCTCACCTTGTGCCTTATACCGAGTCCTGATCCGTGAGTTTGAACGATAATGCAGCCGTTGACGGACATTATGTGAAAATGTAGACAGTGCCAAATAAGCTGCCTATTTATATTACAGATATTGGTATTTTACTTGTGCCATCGATGCATTGTATCGTCAGACATCATATCGATGTATCATTATACCCCCAGTTCACACTGTAACGATGACTTTATTTGCGTCCACACCAGCCAGCGGTGAGTCTGTTTATTCTAAGCTCGAGTGTAAATGACCTGCTGCTGCTTTCTGTTTCACACAGACACCAAAGAAACATGCTCTTCGTCACAGAGAATCCGTTACTCTGATTTTCACTTTTGAAGATAAACTTTAGTTTTTTAGTCCGTATCAGTTCAATTTCACGGCTTTCACCAGCAGATGTCCTCGGTATGCTTCATTTCAAACCAGCTGAAGTCAGTCTAGATCTGTCTAGAGTTCAGCTCATGTAGTGGAAGCTTGCTGTGCTGAGCTTCTCCACCATCTCATCTGCTGTTTTCAATGCGTGAGAAATTCTTGAAATTCTAATGATTTCATCGTTCTGAAAGTAATCCCAATGATATCCTTCCTCTATATCGTTATAGATGTCCGGTTTTCTCTAGAACAGTTTTTAGAGCGTTATCGTTCTTGGTGTGACCGGGGCTTGATGTGTAGTGTGATTAATGAACGACGGTGTCTCTGGGTGTAGTTCCAGGGTTTCCGTATCCCACCACCGCCGCCGCAGCAGCCGCCGCGTCCACCGCGGCCAGCTTCAGAGGAGCTCATCCCCTGCGGGGGCGAGGCCGGCCGGTGTACGGAGCGGTGCGTGCCGCTGTCCCTCAGCCCACCATACAGGCCTACCCCGGGTAACACTCCAGTGCTGGCTCACATTCACACATACACACAGTTTTCTCTAGTGTTCTGCATGCTGCATGACCATGTGCTGCTTCTGCTCACAAAATGAGACCAGCTGATGTAAATATGCAATCAGAGTCACTCCAATGACACAAAAAATGCCATTTTCCCCGACGTGTGACCCGTTTAACGGGAAATGTAATGACGCAGCTGTTCAAATGTGTTGTGATTCTGAACGGGATCAAAGTGGCATTTTTTCCTGTTTAATGACCGAGTGCACTGCATGTGTGTGAATTAATGTTTTCACTTTCTCTTTTTTTTGTGGTCTTCATCTGTCCTGCCGCCTTCTTTTGTTTTGCTCTTCCCTTCGATCACCACACGGTGGCGCCCTGACCATTTAAAAAAAATTTTTTTTCAATCTTATGTTCCTTGCTCTTCCATCCATCCTTCTTTCTTTCTTTTCTTTTTGCTGTCATTTTGTTTTTCTGTCTCTCAGTGTGGTGTACCAGGATGGGTTTTATGGAGCTACAGAACTGTATGTAAGTATGACACTTCCTGTCTCTCGGTTTCACTTCCTCTCTTTCCTTCTCTCTTTCCGAGTGCTTTACGGTGTGAAAACTGTAGCCACGCAGAGCCGTTTCGTTCTGAAGAAGACATGCTTTACAATCACTGCGCAGACACCAATCCTGTTTAAGTTAGTGTGAGACAAATGAATCAAACACATCACTCGATTTGTTTCTCATCAGCAGATTCGGACGGCTCTGTGTGCGCGAGTGTGTGTGTGTGTGTCTCAATGTGTGTGTGTGTGTGTGTCCAGGTTGACGATAGCTCTCTCTGTTTTCTCTGTAGAATAGTGTTTCAGGACACTCTGGTTAGTAGCAGAATGCCTCAGGTAGGCTCACAGACGGATAGTGTGCATCTCTTCTGATTAATCCGTGTGTTTGATATATTGATCGTGTGAGATTGCTGTCTCTGTTTCCCTACTAACTCACAGTAATCTGACCGGAGTGAGGGCCGGAAGGGGGAGAAAGAAAGAAATTCTGCTTGAATTCTGCACATTTCCTTTCTAAACGATTCAGAGCGCATGAAAAATTTGGCAGCAGCAGCATCAAACGTCCCAGCAGCGGCTCTTATTAGGGACGACACCCCAAACCAGCGGGTCAGGGCTGGGCGGTGCGGAACAGAACAGTTATTTTAGCAGTATATTGTGTTTCTCTTCCAGGGAATGCAATATAAAACAGTTTATATGATCTTGCTTCATCTTTGTTCTTTCAGTAAACCACAAGATCAAAACTAACTGTCAAAGTAATATTAGAAACAGATTTTGACACCTGCAGAATCTTGAATGAATGTTAGTTCATGCCGTTGCTCGTGAAACGTTTTTTAAAGGGATACTCCATCCCAAAATGAAAATGTTGTCATTAATCCCTCCCCCCATGTCGTTCCAAACCCGTAAAAGCTCCGTTCGTCTTCAGAACACAATTTAAGATATTTTGGATGAAATCCGGGAGGCTTGTGACTGTCCCATAAATACCAGTGTCAAGGTCCAGAAAAGAATGAAAAGCATCGTCAGAATACTCCATCTGCCATCAGTGATTCAACCGTAACGTTATGAAGAGACGAGAATACTGTTTGTAAGAAAACAAAAACAAAAATAACGACTTTATTCAATAATTACTCTCCTCTGTGTCTCTCCACATCAGCGTAGCGCTATTTTGGGGGTTTGGAAGGACACGGGGGTAAGTGATTAATGACAACATTTTCATTTTGCGGTGGAGTAACCCTTTAAGGAGTTTTTTGTTCTTGACTTGCAGAAAAAACACAGAAGTAAAGCGTAAAGACCAGTGCAGCTCCGTCTCTAGCGTCGGCCGCGCCGCCCAGCCCTCAGCGCTAGATTATTTACACTTCTGAGCATGTAAATAATCGTCTGGCGCTGCGTTTCAAGCAAATGACTTCCTGCAGGTCTTGTTGTGCATCGCTGATATTTGAGACCATAGTTTTAAGGACTCTGGATGTTTAGGGTTTTGTCAGACTGGATCTGATTCTGTCCCCTTCCCAGAGTCCCTGTCTCTCTCTCTCTCTGCGGCATGTTAACTCGATCTGTGTTGGCATGCGATCACACTTAATTCACTCGTAGATCTCTCTCTCTCTCTCTCTCTCTCTCTCTCTCTCTCTCTCTCTCTCTCTCTCCCTCTCTCTCTCTCTCTCTCTCTCTCTCTCTCCCCCTCCCCTCTCTCTCCCCCCCCCCCCCCCCCCCTCTCTCCACCCCCCCCCCACCATCTCTCTCCCTCCCACCACCTCTCTCTCTCGCTCTCTCGCTCTCTCTCTCTCGCTCTCTCTCGCTCTCTCGCTCTCTCTCTCTCTCTCTCTCTCTCTCGCTCTCTCGCTCTCTCTCTCGCTCTCTCGCTCTCTCTCTCTCTCTCTCGCTCTCTCTCTCTCACTCTCTCTCTCTCGCTCTCTCTCTCTCTCTCTCTCTCTCTCTCTCTCTCTCTCTCTCTCTCTCTCTCTCGCTCTCTCTCTCTCTCTCCTCCCTCGGCGGCTGCGCTCTAGCAGGAGTGTGAGGGATCATGGGAGTTTTCCTGATTGGCCGTAGGGTAGAATGCTGAGGAGAGAATGGCTTGTTATTGTTCTGAGTTCTGGGTGCATGCTGTCTGTGTGGTTGTGTGGATGTTCTCCTAATCTCACTCTCTGTCTGTCTGTCTGAATATGGCACCAGTAATCGGTTTGGTCAGCCCTGGTTGTGTGTTTGGGGTGGACGCTAATGCACTCACGATCCCCATTTCTGCTTGTGTCTCCCTCTCTGACAAACAAACCATCGATTCTCAGTCATCAGAGAAATGAGAGCTGTTTTACTGTGATTGTTTATTGTTTGCCACTGAGGAAGACTCACAGTGCGTAACAGACTTGCGTACGGGTCTCCGAATGCGGTTTGTGTTTGACTGAACATCAGTGGCAGAATGCTTGTTGATGGACTTCCGATTTGCTTTTCTTGAACGTTTTCATGTCCTTTTTTTCCCTGCTAACTCTCCGCTTCTCCTGGCTCATGTACGGTTGTGTTGTGTCTGTAGAGCGGCTACACTGCGTATCGCTACACTCAGCCGACGGCGGTAGCGAGTCCGACAGCAGCGGCGGCGGCGGCGGCGGCAGCCTACAGCGACAGGTGAGTGATTCAGGCCAGAGTCGCTCGATGCACCGCCTGTTTAAACGCTTTCTCACGTCACGAGTATTGTTTCTCTCTGAGACGTGTACATCTGTGTTTTGCAGCTACGGTCGCATGTACGCAGCAGATCCGTACGCGGCGGCGCTAGCGGCTTCTCCGGCGGCGGCGGCGGCAGCGTATGGAGTCGGTGCGATGGTAAGCTTGGTCTCCGTCTGTGTGTCACGCTCTCAGATCCTCAGACGCTTTCTAACCAAAGCTCTCTCTCGCAGGCCACTCTCTACAGAGGAGGATAGCCGGTTCTCGCCATATTAACACACTTCCAGATCTGCTGTCTCTCTGAACCACCAACAGCTGCTGACCTCGGAGGGAAAAATCCAATCACACTCTTGGACACACACAAAAAAAAAGCGAACCGCGTCTGTTACGAACGACCTTTGAATCAGGAATACAACCAGTACATCCAAGAAGGTGGATCTTTTTTGTTGTTTTTTAAAGGAAACCTGACGACGTCGAACACTAAATGGAAACGGATCTCTGACTGAGAAGCAAATCATTTCTTCCTCTGGCTCTCTCTCTCTGCACATATGCATGCAGTAACGGCTCTAGACTGCCTCTAGTGGCCATTGAACTACATGTGCACCGAGCGTCAGGACTGCACCCTTCACTGTCTCACACTACAATAATTATCAATATTCTTTAAGAAATATAGACATTCGTCCGGACCGCTCTTATCTCCGTTTTAAGGATCATCTTGAAATCGGTGGATCCCATCAGCTCTGTGAGGGAGGACGAGGCTCTTATCCCAAATACAGCGACGTGATGAGAGACTTCCATCATGGTCTTCCTCTCTCTGGAAAGATCACGGATGAAAGAAACTCCAGCAGCTGTTACAGATCACTGAAGCGTGACGCACACAACGGGACGACGTGTCATAATAATCCGTCTTGCTGAAAGCTTTGTGTTCTTTAAACTGTACCTCCGTTCAGACCAATTTCAAGAACTGTACCTTTAAAATTAAATAGTCATTATATGCAAGTAAACTAGAATAGACACAAAATTTTACCAAACGTTATTATTATTATTGTTATTATTATTATTATTATTATTATTATTATCGTCATTAGTTCCTCATGGTTGTGTGTTGGACATCATCTGAACCCACACTGATTCACAGAAAGACTCCAAACACAGGCATAATGACTATAACAAGTATCTAAATTATGCTACAAAATATTTACAACTTTTCCTTCAGATTTTTGGATCCAAGAGCCCTTGTTTTGGAATATCGACAAGCTCTTTTATTAGCGTAGTTTTGTAAAATATGCAACTTTCAGCCCAAATTTCAGAAAAGTGGATCAAAAAACATTGTTGATTTTTAAAGAAGAAACCCAGTATTTTTGTCTTTCTTGCAGAGTGTGTCCTCTCTCACTTCAGTATATTGGTATTTTGCTTTTTGAATTTTGGTTCCAAAGAAAAGTCAAGCACATCCTTGATTTGTGTGTAAACGTATTTGTAATTCTATTCTTTGGTTTATTTTTGTTTTGTTTTGTATGAATAGGTTTTTGATATTGTTTGAAGTGGTTCGGTAATTATTTCAAAATAGCTGGACATGGATTGCGATCCAAGACCGCTTTCCTTATCTGTGAAAACACACGTGCATTTCATGTTGTCGTTTTTTGTTTTTTGCAAGACATCAAGTAGATTCTAGGTGTAAGTGTATCCGGGTCCAGGACTGAAAACATTTAGTCATTTTAGAGTTTCAGAATAATTTCACCTCAGCTTTGTTGAGAGGATGGGGGCCGTGTTTCATTGACACTAAAGAAAAACTGACCACAGATTTCTGAACACTAAACCAGACAGCTTTATTTTTATTAGTTTTTTTGTTTAAATGGTACTTGCAGTCTATGCATACACTCTCCACAGTATTATAAGAGATTCAAATGATCTCTGCTCCTAAATTCTGAACTTCTGGCTTTTAAAGATGCTTTTGGAGAAGATTGGTCAGATTGGCTGGTTTCTCTCTTTCTGTCCTTCATTGGTTTCTCCTGCAGCAGCTGCACCTTTCGTGCCGTTGTGGATCAATGGGAGGTCTTTGCTGTGATTAGACGGATTTCTCGCATGACGCTCGTCTTCTGATGATGGAGTGAGAAGGTTAAAATCCCTCCATTCCTGCAGTAAAGGGTTAAAGATGGCGTCTCTTTTATTCTCCATCCTCGCACCTTATGAATATGATACCTGTTCCACATACTCTCCTTTGGTTTACAGTGTAACCGTGTTTTTGAGTTGAACTCTTTCTCTCTCTACATATTCTGATTCCATTTGTGATGTAATTTGTATCTAAATGTCCATATAAAATGTTTTTTTAAAACAACCACTCAATGGGTCTTTGATTTCAGTTGACTGCATTAAAATAATAGATGGACTCGGGGAGAAATTCTCAAATTATTTTAGGTGATTAGTGAAAGTTTTTTTAAAATAACTGTTGCGAAGTAAAATGTTCTCCCCTCAGAAAAGCGCTGCAGGCGCCCTGTTTCTGCGCATGCGCGGCATCCGGAGCTTACGTTAGGGTGAAGAAGTTTCGCAGCAATGCTGCGTGACGTAGTGAGATAAGATGATAAAACGTGTACATCTCAGTTACGTAATATAATCGACAATTTTAGAAAACGTTCATATAGGGGCCTCGGAAGACAACTTGTATTATTATTACTAGTAGTAGTTGTATTATTAGTATTATATAATATTAAGTTATTATCAGTAAGTATTATATGTAATTTAACAACAACCATTCTAATAAGAACCCAGCAGTAAGTATGCTGGTAACTTAATTTAATGTAAATCCATTTAAAAAGGTACTTATTGGAATTATTACTTTGATATGTTTCAGATTGTATTTTGATAGTTTCTAATATGACCAATTTATGAAAACCCTTTTCATGGTTAGTGGTTCATGTTTGGAAATTCCTAAGAGTGTATGAAGCGAAACCTTTGGATGAAATCGTCTTATAATGGTCCCAGTTTGAAGGTTTTAATAGAGAAATTTCTCTCACAGATTTATGGGAAAATAAATGTTTATTTTTTTTTATTCTACTGCCAAATCAGTGGTTTTTAATTAACCATGATGAATTGATTCAGACACAAACAATCATATTTACAGTACAAAAAAACAAAGTTGATTTAAACGTAGTTCTTTATTTTTCTACAACATTAGGAAAGAGAGACGGAATGATATCGTGTCGGTGAGATGGATTCCTGCTGCTTCGAGCTCCAGTGCCGCTCCAGAAGAGCCAGACCTCGTGGTGAAAGAGTTACGGTGTCCTTTTTCCCCAATCTGTTAATCACATCCCTCTTCTTTGTGCTTGTCCTGAGAGTGTCTGCCGTCGGTTCAGTCTTGGCGTGAATGGACGATTCTATAAACTAGTGATACTCAATAATACTGGCTGATGGATGATCTCAGGAAGAGAGCAGGAGGCTACATGATCCCATATTTGGCCAGATCACTAAGCTCCATGTCGCCGTAAGCTTCCCAGGGGCAGATCACCGTGATGTCTGTGCGAAAATCAGAGATCTATCACTGTCAGGTTCATCGCTGCATAACTATAGTATAGCTGAAGCTCTTGGTGCCTGTCACTTACCGGTGCCAAGACCCTCCATTCCAGGGATGTCGTCTCCGAAGCCTTTCTGTCCGGGTTTGGGAGCCTTGCTCTTGAAGGTGCGAGCGACCCTCTGCTTGAACCTTGGTGGTCCTCTCTTCTCAGCGGGTGCTGGGGCGTCCATGTCTGCCACTTACTAAAACATAAATGTTTCCTTTAAAAAGTGAGTATATTGAATCCGTGTTGCGCTTCTCTCCGTGTAATCGTTCCCTCATCTGATCATATTCTCACTCTTTACTTTGCTGTTAATCTTCTCATTTTGGGATTTTATTAATCCTAATCTGCCGGTTGCACAAAGAGTGAGTTTATTTACCAGCATCTGTTTGCCTTGTGATATATTCAGACAGTGTGATTAATAAGCTCTTTACATAATCTCAGCGAGGAAATGCCCAGCGCTCTAAAACACATTTAGCCTACTTCTGAAATCTGACAGAAATGTGTAAGAGCTTCTGTTTTTAGTCTGCTTTTGTCTAAATTGGTTTCCACTGTGGAATATCTACTGTACAGTTCAGCTTCAGACAAAGAGATGCAGTCAGATTCTCAGTTTGAGGTGTAACTGCTGCACCTACAGAGAGTGTCTTTATTTAATGTTTAACTGGATGTCTATGAGCACGGCGTTCTGTTTATTTTCCATCTGCTCTTTATCAGTCCACTGAGAGTCCATCCGTGTTGTTTTTTGTGGTTTTCTCCTCTTCTCTCTGCTCTCATGTGTGGTGTATTAATGTTGTCTGACTGCGTGTGTAATGAGTCTTCTCAGTAGGTGAGCTGAATCTCTTACCGTCTGCTGGAGTTTCTGGTTCTTCTTCTGTGTCTCGGGTCCAGCTTGTGTCCAGTGTGTCTGCTGGACGCTTTTATAGCGCTCGTCTAATCTCCTGCTCCTCCCACAGAAACAGATCGAGGGATCTGGAGCCTGACACCTGGAGTATTTTAAGCTCTGTGTGTTGGTGAGGACACGTGTGTGGAAACAGTCATAGTTTAACGTCCACATTTATGTCTTTACGATGCATCACACGTGAGCTGTGCTGAAATATGATGAATGTGTGTTCAAATACCTTGGACAGGCTTTATTCGCATCATCATTTAGTTGATTAATATGCAATTTCCTATTCTCCGCACATGCTGCATCATGCGGCTTTATTTTTTATATTAAATGCTTTACCAGAAACTAAGACCAATCAAATGAACAGTAAACAAATTATTACAACTACAGGTTTGTAAGCTTGTCATTCGTTGCTTAACAAATGCTTTTTGTCAACTAAACCAAGCTCAGATGTAGTGTGAGGTCATTGCTGGTCTCAGATCAGTGTTTTCAGTCTTTTCTCTGACCTGTGTCTGCTGGGGGTGAAGATGAGTCACCGTGCGCATCTGTTTTTAGCTTTGAGCACCTTAAAAAAACCCAGCAGCTGATACTGTGAGAGAAACACACCTGGTCGCCCTGATCCCACACGTACGGTTATAGATGAACTTTACTAATTCAAGAATAAGCAGCTCTGATCCACAATCCCCATTGGCTGTCCTGACGGTCGTTTAGGTGACTGTATAATTAGCCCGTCAACAAATACTGGAGTGTTCTCACTGGCATGTGTTTGTTAATTTGTTTTCTTGTTTTCGCAGTGACGCGTGTTCAATCTGTCTCTGATGACGTGCTCGTGGGCTTTCAGTGGGATTCATGTGCAGATCAGGGATGCTGAAGCTAATGAGAGATTGTCTTATGCTGCTTCCACATGTACATCCCACTTCTGAAGTCGTGATCATGAGTTTGAAGTCCTGCAGAATCAGAATCAGAGGACGTCAGGTTCATTCTTGCCTGTTTCTCTGGGAAATCTTTTTAAAGCCAAAATGTATTGAAGATATTTAGACAATATCTTCCAGATTTTGATTAAAATGTAGTGTCCCATTCATTGACCGACTGTATTAGCTATCTAGAATCTGAAGTTTCAATCAAATAAATGCTATTTTTGCTGTGTACAATAAATACAGCATGCATATTTTATATAAATGTAAACTGTAACAACAGCAAAGTTGTAAGAAAAAACAAATATCTTAACAGTCACAAGCGATATCAGTCATGTTTAAAGGTTTTTGTTCGTCCAACTTGAAAACTTAGGTATCAAAATGTCCTCTGTTTCCCGATAGTATATGACCAGAGAGGCCATTAATGTCCGATTCCTGACTCTGCGACTTGTTTATGATTTTTCTGATAGCGTGTGAAGGCAGCACTGCCCTTAACAAAAAGTAGTATACTTCAAGTTTATTTTATTAAGTATACTTAAGTATAGTTCAAGTATATTTAGACGTTTTGTAAGTATAAGTCAAGTATACTTAAATGTCATTTTAAGTATATTTCTGAGAAGTACATAAAAAGTAAACTAAAAGCATACTTTCCTATTTTTAGTTTAAAAGAAGCATACTAATAGCACACTTGAATAAACTTCTTTTTCGTAAGGGTGGACTTTCATCCTCTGAGATCTGATCTTTGTGCCAATAAATAGACGCCACAATGTTCAGCAGAAAGATTTGTGTTTTTTCCTTTTGATTTCATATTGCTTCAGATAGTGAAGATGCTGCTGTAGCCTCTGATCTTTCCTCGGGGTTAAATGTTGCATAACTATATGAAAACAGTTCTTTGAGCAGAGCATTAGCTCTATTTTAAATCCCGAGTATTTGGATCCTGCAGTGAGAAGAGACTCTTAATCTGTCCTGACATGAACCTGTTCAACTGGAACATATCAGTTTAACCAATGAGCACAAACACGTCCAGCGGCTCCTGAGGCGACAATAAAGAGTAGAATTTCACATCTTGAGCATGTTAATGAACGTTAGACGACAGCAGTGATCTCTGTAGAAGCATCACATCTGAGCATCTAAACATGTTCGTGTTCTTCTGCTGATTTCTCGGCTGATAGACTGAGCATTCATGGTCTGTTTCATGAGTTTATATCTGTTTTGGGTCGGCATAATAGCTACTTTGAGCACGTTTGCACATTTTATTCCACAATAAACTAATGCACAACATTTAAAGTCCATGTTGTTCATGATCTGACCGTGAGACACATCATAACTGAGTTAGTGATGCTCAAACTACAACACTGATCTCCTCTACTACACAATACTCTACTATATGCTTGTCTTAATTTAAATGTCACATAGAAACACAGATCAAACATGATTTCACCCAAAAACAGTGCATCTGCGGTCAGTGCTGCTTTTATGACGGTGGATTTGGAGAGGATCGGTGTCATAAGCATCTCTCCGTGTCCTCAGAGCACCAAATACTCCCCTAACCCTGGACACGTGTCTTTGGTCTGTTTTATGATGATCCATAAAAAGAAGCACTGCATAAACTGAATAAAAATATTTCTTAACATGACAAATGAAGC
>NC_056577.1:5622165-5624665 GCF_018340385.1 Cyprinus carpio
GCTGCAGCAGCGCTTCAGAGATCTCGCGCCAAAATACGCTGGCAAGGTATAAAACATGAATCAATTTTACCTTATTTGACCGACCAAAAAGTGTTAATTAAGAGGATGAAGGGGTGAAGTCTCACTGTTTCATTCTTTAATGGGATTAAGAGCTTTAGTCCTGATTACACGAGCGCTGCGCCCCGCTGACCCACAGCGCCAGATCCTTCCAGAACCTGCAGAAATATCTCAGAGTGTATGAGACTGCTAAAGGTTTTAATTGTTTTGGGCAGTATTTTTAATTTAAAGTGACTGACTGTTCATATACAGTACACTTTAAGACAATTATCACATGGAGAAACTGCAGTTTACAGTCAGATTAATGTTTATCTGACACAAAACAGCACTGCACAGACACATTTACACTAAATCTAACCAATAGAAATGCTATAAACTAAAATCTTAAATCATTAATATGAGGGGGAAAAAACAGTAGAAACCCTCACAGAATGTGTATCAATAGAAAGCCTCTGTATTGTTTCAGTGGGAACTGTACTGGTCCCTGTGGCCCTCTACTGGTAGCTTGTTGTCTTCTACTGATAAAACCACTAAATCCTAACGCAATGTGACACAACATACACTACAGGACAGGGTTGCCAGGTCTTGTGTAAAACCAGCACAAAGGCCAGTCAAAAACATATGCCACACCCGTATCTAAAATGCATATTTTATATTTTATCTTTTTATTTATATTTTATTTTATATTTAAATCCCTGTTATGCGTTATACACTGTTTCAACTATAAAATCACTAGTAGTTATCATAACCAGTCCATTTAATAAAGGAGCTCCTCTTTCACAAAACTCATAATCTCACACAGTTTTATCACTGGTAGATTGTAAAATATTTCAGTACAACTATTTCAGTCGATTACAGTTTCTGCAATATGTTAAAGCTCTAAAATGTGGGGAAAAAATCAGCCACCAGCAAAGAGTTCTCAAATATCTCGATTCTGTGAGAGAACTGAAGACTTGGCAACACTGCTCCTGAAACCATCAGGGAATGGATTTAACGGTGAACAGTCGACGGTTTGTAGTGTGAAAGCATTAGAACTTCTCGCGTGGTTTCTGTTGTTTTTGATTTTTTCAGCAGGGATTGTGATGAACATGAATCAGTGAATCTTTTTTATTTAAAATAGGCTCATTTACATAAGCTGTCCAAACAGAACCCAAGACTTCCCAGGAGTGTGTATAGTTGTGATTGTAGCGCAGACGTTTGAATGTCTTCTGTGAAATGCAGATGTTGTTTGTGCTGGTAAACGGAAGAGAGAAGTCAAACACCCGCGTGCTGGAGTACTTCGGCCTGAAGTCTCGTGATCTGCCGCGGATCGGTATTTACGATGGCGTCTCGGACAAGAAGTGGCTCATGGCTCCGGGGGAAATCACTACTGAGCGCGTGCAGAACTTCTGTGACTCCTTCCTGGATGGAGACCTGCAGGTGAGGTCAGCGTAAGGTCAACCGTTAACACACCGACACACCGACAGTCTCAGATTATTTTCTTTCCAACAGAAGCAGAAAGAGGCCGAAACACCCGAAGACAAGACTGAACTATAATAACACCATCCTATTCCTCATTAAAAATATTCAAATACAGTGGAGCCTGTTTTTGAGTTCATCATGTAGGACCCGTGTGTGTGTGTGTGTGTGTGAGTGTGTTTTCATTTCTGATCCATATACAAAAGCTTTGTGTGTGTATAAATGACCTGAACCCCAGACAGCAGAGAAGGACAGAATGTGAAGAGCGTGGATCTGGCCGTGACATATATAGTCTGTACACGCCACACTGAGAGTCCGTAAACTCACTGATCGAGAATAAAGAGGCTCTAAATGTGTTGAAGACCGCCTGGATCCTTGAGCCGGGCCAAATGTGGATAATGAACGGGTTTCGCCAACTGAGCGGATACGGGAGTTTCAATCTCTGAAACTCTCTGAAAGCAAACACACACAGACTGAGTTTGTGTTTATTTGTGTGAGCGGCTACAGTGACATTCACAGAATAATGTGGACGGGACGCAGTGATGTGTCCTCAGAGCGAGGTTATGAGACAGAGACACACACAGATGATGGAGTCTCCGTTCTGCTCATATACTGCTCACACATAACTAACCTTTCTTCAAGATTCAAGAGTTCATTGTCATTTATACAAGAAACAGTCTGTTGCACCATACAATGAAATTCTTCAGCAGCCTCAGACAGAAATAAGTTAAAGGACATTAGAATAGAAGAAACAATGTGTGAATTACAAATTTACAATTACAAAATTGCAATGTTACTAAAAGGGCAAAATGCAACATTGTTGCATGTATAAGGTGTGAACGAGGCAGTCATGAATGTGCAACGTCCTGTAGAGGCAGAATCAATTCATAAATAATCATAACTAAAGTTAAAATGCATTATAATGCTTGAAGGTTTGTTTGTCATGTGTTTAATGAATTATACTTTCTAAAGGTGTAACAATGAA
>NC_056577.1:5629665-5736068 GCF_018340385.1 Cyprinus carpio
ATTACTCAGAAACATTTCATTACGTGCTTACCATTACATGTGCGATCTATACAAGGATAGTTTAATGCATGTAAATGTGAAACAGTTTTGTAGTAGTTCTACCTCAAGGGATGATTTAGACACTTTACAGATGAAATAGCAAACTCTTTTGTTCTTTTGAGTAATTCATGCAAGTGCTTTAACAAAGCTATGTGCTGCACTCCATTTAAAAGCTTTACTTTTAATATAATTTCTGCTCTTTTTTTATAAACCAAGAGAAAAAAAAAACAAAAATGTTGTTGTGGTTTTTCTTGCAGATGTTGTACGCGGCGATTCCGTACTCTGATCCGGTGATGTTTGCTGATATCGACCCGCAGCCCATAATCGATGAAGAGGAGGGTCTGATCTGGGTCGTGGGGCCCGTGCTGGCCGTCATCTTCATCATCTGCATCGTCATCGCCATCCTGCTGTACAAGAGGTAGAAACACCGTGGAGAAACACCGTCAATAACTGTTACACATATACATTACATATTACATATAATGTGACTTATTTATGAGTAAAACAACAAAAAACAGAATATTCAAGCCAGTGCTATTTTTTAGTATCGTTGAGATATTATTGTAGCTTTTTAATATTTTTTATCAGTTTTTATTTTGTTTATATATATATATATATATATATTATATATATATATATATATATATATATATATATATATGTGTGTGTGTGTGTGTGTGTGTGTGTGTGTGTTCATATAGTTTTTTTAATAATATTTAAGTTTCCATTATTTTAGTACATTAGGTTAAACGATTCAAATCAGATATGTGAGAAACCTTCTGAAATAACTTAATAACCCATTAGCCCAGATTCAAGCCAAAAAAAATACAATTTGTAAGAGGGGATATTATTGCCTTTATCATTATCCAAGTGACTTCATTTCTGAGTTATTAGGGTGTGATGCAATGTAAAAGCAAGCTGATCACTGGAATAATGTTCATTGATTATTCACGATAAGAGTAGAAACGTTTTAAAGTGGTCATATGATGCAATTTCAAGTTTTCCTTTCTCTTTGGAGTGTTACAAGCTCTTGGTGCATAAAGAAGATCTGTAAAGTTGCAAAGACTAAAGTTTAAAATCCTAAGAGATATTCTTTATAAAAGTTAAGACTCGTCCACGCCCCCCTGAAAAGGCTCGTTCTAACACGTTCCCACATGTCTATGTCACGATGTGGAAATATTTGCGTAATGCTGCCCAAATGTTCACTCAAAGAAAGCAGGCGTAACCTTTGATTCTCGCTGTTGCTGCCGGCGCCATGTCGTGGAGACGGTTTCGTTGTGAAAGCAAAACTACTTTGTTTGTTCTTCCAAAAGAGGACACAACTAGAAATCAGTGGTAAAATTGTATTTACAACACTCCACAACAACACAACAAAAAAAACATAGAGATGTGAGCAATGCACTTTATGGAGGACTGTTTCCTGATCCTGGGAGAGAAGACTACAATGTTCTGTTCTGACTCACAGTCTGTAAGTATGTTTACATATGTAAAGGATATGCCACTGATGATTCAAGCACGAGTTTTGTGCAGTGTAGAACAGCGGTTCTCAATTCCACTCCTCGCGCCCCCTGCTCTACACATTTTGTATGTTTCTCTTATCGCTTCAGAAGTTTCTTCTATTTGAAAGTAAGTGCCCTGCGAAGTGAACATCACAGGATATTCTGCCATGATTCCAGTTCGAAGCGAACGTATATGTTCCATTCAAAGTGCATTGAAGTGTACGAGACGTGAATTTAGATGGTATTTATTTACAGAGGAATATGATGTCACACTTGTCTGTGTGTGAAGACGTTGTGCAGTGCAAATCCGTGAATGAATGTTCCGAAGTGAAGTAAACTTCAACAGATTTCCCCTGCTCAGGGAGCAATAAACACTGTGTAGGGACCATGTCAATGGGAACACAGTTCATGCACGGAGCTCACTTCTAATGAGCTGATTATCTGAATCAGGTGTGTTAACAAAGAGAGACATGCAAAATATGCAGAGCTGGGGGGCGCAAGGACTGGGATTGAGAACCGCTGGTGTAGAGTAGAGCTTGTTGTTTGTCATTTCTCCGATCGAAAATGCAGACATGGTTTTATGTTTACGCGGCGCGATGCAACGCAACACGTAAAAACACAGTATAATTCATTATAATCCATAATTATGTCCTGAATGGATGCAACAAGTGTCTCGTTTGTGATGGGTCTTATTGTTTTTATCTTGTTGCGCCGGTGTTTTCACCAGGACATGCAACACAGTATGTTAATGGACGTAACATTTTCGTCACACGCTTGAGGCATTTGGCCAATCACAACGCACTGGATAGCTGGCCAATCAGGGCACTCCTCACTTTTCAGACCGATGAGCTTTGTAAAAAATTATGCATTTCAGAAAGTGGGGCATAGAGGAGAACAATAATGTACAGTATGTGGAAAATAATGTTTTTTAAACCTTAAACCACATAAACACATTTCATTACACCAAATACACAAAATAATGTTCTTTTTAGCAGCATCATATGATCCCTTTAATAAAGTAAATGGAGTCAATTTGGATTTCATGTTGACTTTAAGAGTTTGTGTGTGTGTGTGTGTGTGTGTGTGTGTGTGTGTGTGTGTGTGTGTGTGTGTGTGTGTGTGTGTGTGTGTGTGTTTCTGCAGTTATACATTGTAAGTATCTGTGTGATAATCTGTGGTGCTCATTTGAATATAGACTGATCTGATCATCTGCTGTAAATTAAAGTCAGGCATTGAGCTGAACATCTATCGTAATGAGGTCCTTCATATGTCCAGGGTTATTTGATGTCTTCTGATGGCAGATTTATTTGGTTAATCACAGAATCAATGTCACGGGCTCATGCACACAGCTCATAGTGTAATATTACAAAGTCCACAACACAACACACTCGCTGCCTGTGATGCACCAATTCAGAACAAACAAACAGAAACAAGAGCAATTCCTGCTGCCAAGACACGTGCACAGTACATGCACAATGAAAAACCTGTAATTATCAGGGATTAAAAGAGATTGTCATTTGATTTCTGAGGATAAATGATTTCTGAAGGGTCATGTGACACTGAAGACTGGAGTAATGATGCTGAAAAGCTTTGATTCAGCTTTGATCACAGGATTAAATTACATTTCAACATATAGTCACATTAAAAAAAAAAAAAAACACTTAGATTGTAATAATATTTCACAATATTACTGTTTTACCATATTTTTGATTAAGTACATGCAGTCCTGGTGAGGAGAAGAGACTTGTTTCAAAAACATTAAAAAATCTTACCCCAAACTTTTGTATGGTAGTGTATTATTATTATTTACTATATATACCCTATACCCAAGTAAATAATAATAATAATAATAATACACTACCATACAAAAGTTTGGGGTAAGATTTTTTAATGTTTTTGAAACAATTCTCTTCTCCTCACTATGTTTATTTCATACTAATTATAGTTAAAATCTATTAACATATTTACTGACAGATCGCTCAAGACTTACTGATATAAAAATTATAATGAAACTTTATTTGGAGTACTACTTGTGCAAAATACACATTTCTTAATATTAAGCTTGTAAATGTGTTTTTTATTGTCACTATTGATGATAATTGTATGATCTTTGAATAATATCGGTGTTTAAAAGCAAGATATTGAAAGTGTATCAAAAGTTTACTTGCAATAGTTCCACGTTTGTACAATCAGATTACTTCAGTGTATCTTTAGTTGGACTTCAGTACTGCTTCCACACAGTTAAAGTGCATTAAGTACAAAATTAGTTGTTCCAATTTAGCAGACTTTAAATATACCAGTTTAGTATACTTAAAGTACAATTGCAGGGTATTTCTGGACAATTGAATTACGTAACTATGTAAAAGTATTTGTATTATACTTAACATGAAAAAGAATAAGAATATTATAATAATATTATAGAATATAAAAAATAATATTTATTTTTCACTAGGATATTCAAAATATATAGAATTATATGATAAACTAGACTGTGAGATAAAGCCTTGAGTATATTATGTAACACACCAAAATCTAGTTTAGGATCAGGCACAGTGGATGTGTTTTAATAGAACACATCAGATGAAAACTAATAAATGCAAAGCCGCTCTGAATATCAGCAGTTGTGATGAGGAGATCGGTGTTTGTTCTGCGTACTAACCCTCTGTTCTCCCCTCCTGCCGCTTTCACTGGAGCAGTCAACCAGACAGGTGAGAGCATGCAGAAGAGCTGTACCTGAGACACACGCAGTGGTCACGGCTCACAGAACGCCAGGACGTGTCACATTTGAACTTCCATCACAAGTGTGTTTGCTTGACCTCTTCCCAGTCGAAACACAGTTTTGTCCTGAAATATACAATGTATTTATTTCAGGAAAAGGGCAGAGTCAGAGGCCAGGAAAGGCAGTCTGCCCAGCGGTAAAGAAATGCCCTCCCATCACCCCACAGACCCCGTGGAGTTACGCCGTCTGAACTTCCAGACTCCCGGTAAGAGCTGCTGACCACCATCCTCCTCATCTTCACCGTCAAACACAAACCATCAGCCAACTCCTTGAGTTTGAAACAAAAGATTTTGATTGTGACTTGTTTTCAGTGAAGTGAGGATTCTAGGCTTAGAAATGGTTGAATCATGAGGAAGTCTCGATCAGTGTTTCCCAAACCGGGTACCCTCAACAGTGCATATTGTGGATGTCTCCTTTAGTTGATGCGCTCGGTTTAACTTTAAGGGTCTCTAAGCTGATGAGTTGAATCCGATGTGTTTGATTAGAGAGATGTACAGAATGTGCATTATTGGGGGAACTCTGGGCTGTGGATGGGTAAACACTGGTCTAGAACACACTAGCTCTGTTCCAGACTAGTGAGCTGCCTACGTTGACGGCATTTATAGGCGCACTCTAGACTTGAAGGCTCCTCAAAATCCATGCAGCAAGATTGTGTTGCTTACAATGTTGGCCAAATTGAATGGAAGCATTGCATTTAACCTTCAAAAAGGCAATCCCATAATGCATTGAGAATGTGTCATCCCTAAGCAAGACAGACGTTGATTACAAGGTCTATCAAATTGTGGATCAGTTGAAATGAACTGTGTGGTGCTGCATGTGTCAAATCAGTGACTCGAGGGTCAGTTACAGATGATACCTGTGTAGACAGCAAGTAATATCACTAGATTTGGGGAGAATGATGGTGATACATTGGCCAGCTTATAGACGCCTCATGCAGAAACAACAGTCTTAAATGAGTCCATGGGACAACACAGACCTGTGTGTATAAAGTCAAAGTGGTGCTCTTGTTTTGCTCAGCATAGTAAAAGGTTTAAAAGGATACTCCATCCCAAAATGAAAATTTTGCCGTTATTCACTTACCCCCATGTTGTTCCAAACCCGTAAAAGCTTTGTTCGTCTTCGGAACACAATTTAAGATATTTTGGATGAAAACAGGGAGGCTTGTGACTGTCCCATAGACTGCCAAATAAATAACAGTGTCAAGCTCCAGGAAAGTATGAAAAGCATCGTCAGAATACTCCATCTGCCATCAGTGATTCAACCGTAACGTTATGAAGCGACGAGAATACTTTTTGTACACGAAGAAAACAAAAAAAAACGACTTTATTCAACAATTCCTCTCCTCTGTGTCTCTCCAAATCAGCGTAGTCGCCATTTTGACAATTCTGAGCAGCGCACAGGCGGCTTACGCTCTTCTGTATCAACTGCGCCACAAGGATATGTTTTTTACGTGTATTTACGCTTTGGTTTGAAAGAAAACACCGCATCGGCACAGCGCGGCTGACACAGAAGAGTGTACGCCATTGTCGTACTGCTCAGAATTGCAAAAAAATGGCACTTCGCTGATTTGGAGAGACACAGAGGAGAGGAATTGTTGAATAAAGTCATTATTTTTTTTTTCCTTAGTGTACAAAAAGTATTCTCGTCGCTTCATAATGTTACAGTTGAATCACTGATGGCAGATGGAGTATTCTGATGATGCTTTTCATACTTTCCTGGACCTTGACACTGATATTTATTTGACAGTCTATGGGACAGTCTCAAGCCTACTGTTTTTTTTAAGATTCCAAAATATCTTAAATTGTGTTCCGAAGACGAACAAAGCTTTTACGGTTTAAGTGATTAATGGCAAAATTTCATTTTGCAGTGGAGTAACTCTTCAATGGGAGGGTCTGTAAGCCATATGGAGCCAAAGATACAGAGACGCACCTCTTGCGTTGGAATTGGCCTGAATACTCACAAAAACGCACGGGACAGGTGGCTTCCGGACAGACGGAAGGGCAGGAAATCCCCTCCGGATTCTGGTACTGCAGCTTCACAGGTGACCTGAGAACTCCTCGCAGTGCATTCGTAACACCTCAGTGAGTTTACCTGAAGAGCGAGGGCTGTGGCAAACCGAAGCCAGCTGAAGAAGACTATGGAGATATATATTCAAGCCAGTGGCTCTCAAAACCTCTGCTGCTGATTGTATATTCAGTTGATGAATCGACACACACATAGGCGGGCTGTTGTGTTTGAAAGCAGCGGAGTGTGAACGAGTCACAGAGGAATGTGGAATTGTTGAGCGGTGAACGGCTGCTCCCTCCTGACCTTGGTGAACAAGGTGAAATGCACTCGGTTCTAGAGCGGCCAGCCGTGAAGACCTATAGATTTATTTTCTGAGGGGCAGAACAGCGGTGACAACAGTTGCTCCATTAGTTTCTCAGAGGAGAACCCGGGTGCCAGCGAGACCAGCTCTCAACACACTGAACCGGAGTCCATCTGTCTGTCTGTCAGAAACACCTGGACTGCAAGAGCAAGACAGATGGACTGGAGGGAAACTCTTCACCTTTCTGATAAAAATGGCTCAGACTAGCATTCGCTACCATGCTGTGGATGGATGGTGGCATAAACGGTTTAGCCTACTCATAAAAAGTAAGATTGATTACTCCTTGATACTATTAGTTGTTCAGACTAGTTCTAAAGACCCAGTGTCTATGTTTATGCTTGGTTACCACTGTTTTGGAACAAGACACACATTTAGGCTTCCCACTGTGTTTGAAAGCAGGCAAGCGTGTCCACAGAATTCAAAAAGACAACACAACTGAAGATCTTGATGAACACCTGTTTACCTAACAGAAGAAAAACAGCTTAAACCATCCTAAGGTGCTTTAGCTGGTCTTAGCATGCCACCAGCCTGGTTTCCATGAGTCAAGACTAAATATGTAGTGGTTTTGGGCACTCGTCAACAGGTGAGTCTGTGAGACTAGCTAAAGCAAGCCCATTAAAACCACCTCAAGTTGCTTTTCTTCTTGAACCATTCATCAAGTGCCCAATGTTGCCGTTGAACGTGATTCCCATCCTTACACAGCAGTGACATTAGTTTTGATATTCATCAACGATGCGAACAGGCCAGGGTTCGTATTCATGTGTTGGGTTTGCATTGCAACACAGTTTCAAGAGCGATTTTCCATGCACTCAATCCTCTCAGCGCCTCTTTATTAGTGGACTCGTGCCCCTCTTTTGCAAACAGCCTCTTAGAGAAGCTTTGCATCCTCCATTTTCCCTTCAGGCAGCCCGAACGCAGCTCTCGACAGCTGAAGATCCCTCTCTTCAGAGAGAACGGCCTCTGCATTAGCCCTCCTCTCTTCAAACCCTTGATGCCATCGTGCAGTCACCCCGCCCCCCCTCCCCATCTCAATTTTCATCTTGAGGGTGCTTGATGTCGCTCCGATGCGTTTCTCCGAATGGCAGTTTCATTGTCACCGCGGCTGGTAATGGGTCTTGAGAGGCGGTGGATGGCAGCTCTCTCCTGCTG
The DNA here is from genome assembly GCF_018340385.1 of Cyprinus carpio. Taxonomy (NCBI): domain Eukaryota; kingdom Metazoa; phylum Chordata; class Actinopteri; order Cypriniformes; family Cyprinidae; genus Cyprinus; species Cyprinus carpio. The sequence goes on from NC_056577.1 coordinate 5,637,500, forward strand.
CCTCCATTAGCTAATGCCCTCTTCTATCAGCCCAGAGATGAAAGAACCGCAGTTCAAGCATACGGCCTCTTTTTCTGCGGCACGCAGGCTGTTGTTATGCAAACCGGTTATCAGAGAGCAGCTTCTGCTGCTCGACTATTCAAAAGCATCCTCTGCAGTGCAAACACAAACTCTCTCGCAGACACGCGCCTTCTTTGTGAATTTCACCGCTGAAGCCCTTAGAGAACAGACAAACATGCGCATGATAAACATGCACGCCATCTTCTCTGTCCTTGTTACATTTGTGTCTCTTTTTTTTTTCTTCTGAACGTGTTATCCTCATCTCCCGCATGTTTTGTCGTCCGTTAGCCGTTAGCATGTGTGAATTTGTTTTACTAACAAATAAACTTAGAGATGAAGGTGGAGCATTGTTTGTGACTGTCGACTGTCATTTCAGACTGTGTTTCTGCTGCCTCTTTTTTAGTTCCGATAGCGACCGATCACCACATTTGCTTGGTTTAACGTCAGCTAGTATGATTTATCCCCGTCCCCTTTTCCTTTGCAGGTTCAGCCACATCGGTTTACCCCAGTAACCCTCCATTTGTCAAGTTAGTTGTTCTTGTTTCTACATATGCCACTGTGTCTGTTCATCTCCTTCACTTCCTCTCTGGACTGCGGTCATCTCCTCACGCCGCTTTGCCTCACGCCAGCGCAGGAGGCGGGGTTTGATATGTAGCATCCTTTAGACTCATCGCCGGCTCAAACTTTAATATCCAACCCCTAACGTTCTTCTCTATTCCATCTTTCCACCATGTTTCCCTCCATGTTAACGCTTGCGGACGAATAACATTCCTCTCTTCATTAGGAATGCTCTGTGCGGCTTTCTGTATCCCATTCTCTCAGAGCATGTGGCTGCTTCGTTCAATCATACAGGCCAAACAAACCTCACATCCCTCATCCTCTGTGATGCCCATCTCTCGGCGTAGGCTCTGGTGTGTGCTAGCGCTAACACACGGGGACTCTTTGTCTGTCTCCTGTCTGCAGGGATGGCCAGTCACCCTCCCATCCCGGTCATGGAGCTGGCCGATCACATCGAACGCCTGAAAGCAAACGACAACTTGAAGTTTTCTCAGGAATATGAGGTAATGCTCAGGCATTTTGTTACTTTCTGCATGAAAAAAGCTGGTTTTGTTCTCAACTTCTCTGACTCTGACTCTGTCAAAGACAAATATTTGAATAGTGCCCTGAGATATTCTGCTGTAATAGCAAAGCTGGTCATTTTCAAACTAGGAATGGTAATATATTAAAAGAATAATAATAATAATAATAATAATAATACAGCATTTACACACCTTTACTTAACAATTAATTTACGTAATGTTTTCTAGACATTTGATCACAGTTATCCTTTACTTACATTTTTTTTTTTTTTTTTTTTTTTACCAAATAAGGTATTTTATAACTAATTCTTAAATGGCAGCTGATAAAAGATTACAATAAGAAACATGATGCTAGGTTATATTTCGATTTTTTAGCTGTTTAGTTTACAAGTTATATTCTCAGCATAACGATTGAAAAGTGAAAGTGAAACAACAAAGTGAAAAGTAAAAATGAACATGAATTTGAAAGTGTCTGAGTATTTAGTTTTGTCTAAGTTGGTGATCAACTTCTCCAGCATGGTTTGAGATGATCCAGAGAGCATCTTGAGTCACATGATCAGTGTCACTTATTTATATTTGATTAGTTCTCATTGGGCAGCTACATAATTAAACGAGTGTCAGAGTTGTGTCTCTCTGTATGCGCAGGGCAAGAAATCACTCATTAACTCATACAACATGTTGCCAGATCTTGCTGGAATAAAAGCAAGAACAGCCCATAATAAACTTAAATCCAAATGCTTCATCTTGGAAATAAGACACATACCCAAATATCATGACCTGCCTATTTTATTAACTCCATCAGCTGGATCGCTTTATGAGCTGAGCAAAACAACAAGCCCAAAGATGCTTAATAAACGTTGCTTATAATAAGTGGACATGACAACCCTTCAAGAACACGCTCTGCACAGCAGCAGCCTAAACAAGATGGCTCGGTTGATGATGGTTTTGTTAAAACCGCTGAACATAAGTCTTTGGTCGCTGTAATATTACTAATATGACAGAATATAGAATGACAAATAATATGTTGCAAAATAAGAATGTTGCTATGTCGAGAGTGAAATATGATCACAAAATGATCATTTAGGGGATTCACTACCGTATTTAAATGCAGTTGTCACTCCTGAAAATTTCATTTACTATATGTGACTGAGTCAATTTGAAAACCTGGAATTTAAATCAGATTTTTTTTTTTTTTACTTTCAGATTTAAATCCCAGATTTTCAATTTGACTTTTGGAAAATATTTCAAATTCTAAAGATTTAAAACAACAGTTTAAGCAAACACATGACTGTTTCTCAGCAGTATTACAGGAAGTTCTAGTCAAGCATTGTTATGACTGTGACTCAAACCGATTTAAAAACAAACACCTTAGCAACCTCGTAGCACCGCTAAGCCTGTGCAGAAGCGCTCAGACGGGCCGCCACGGTTTACGCAGTCGCTCGTCGGTTCTGTGATCGTATCAGTCGTGCTCACACTGAAATCTCCTGCCGTCTGTCGGCTGTCAGCTACTGCGCCGGGGGAGGAAAGGTCTCCTCATCTCCACCAGTGAGAACGCAGGGCCCAAGCATGAGTCCATTTGGTGATGTCAGCGCTCACGTGACGGATTGTTTTTAGGGCCCTTTGGCCTGTGGTTCCTGAGCACGAGGTCACCTGTGGAGCTCAGCCAAGCGCCTGCCAGAGCTGAGCTCAAACACATGGTATTGTCATTCTGGGGCGCTTTTTGCATGGGCACAGAAAGTCATTTCGGCAGCACAATGAAGCAGGCGAGTTCACGAGCCATGTTCCAACAGATTTGGGCAGAATGATGCAGCTTAACTGGAGATTTGTCATCTTTAGTGACACTTTATGGTGCGGCGCGGCGGCTGGCCCTGACAGAAAAATACCACCGCTGTCAATTTACGCTTCTTCGTATCGAGGCCCGTTTGCTTATTGTAGAGTTACTCAAACAAGCTTTACTGCTAAAACAGCAGCATCTCCTCGTCTCTCTCAGATATACGTGTCGAATGTGAAATATCTGCTTCGGCTGTTGACAGTCTCACAGCGTTTATCGTTTAGCTATTTCTGAGCGTAATTTGTCCAAGTGGGGCTGTGATTTGTTTGCAGTCGTCTGCTCTCGTTTGAAAGGGCACATCAGTGGACAAAAGCGCCGTTTGAAAGGGAGCACATCTCTGCGTGATCCTTTAAAATCTATTCAAGGCATGAAGACATTACTTTCCCCCTCTTTCGCTTACGGGACCAATTTTCATTCATTCAACGCTCCTCTGAAAACTGTAATTTGAAATTTGTCAACGCGGAAAGCTGGGCTCGCAGGCAGATGCGTATCATCTTTTCATTTTCAAAAGACACTGCGGAGACTGAATAATTTCATTATTAAAGTAAATGGGAAAAAATTGCAAACGGCACATAAGACTGACGCTGAGGGTCGTATTGAGCACAAAAGCTCTTTCACTGGCAGACTCTTTCAGGCCCACACCTGTTTTTAAGAAGCTCAGCCCTGAAACCTTTAATATATATGTGGAGTGACTAAATCACAAAGTATCATCAAATAAAATAAGATCCCACACATCAATTCATTAAAACAATCATTCAATACATTTATTTAACCAGACCTTTATTTAACCAGGTCATTCATTCTTTCATTCATTCAATATAATTCTATTCTTTCATACATTTAATTATTAATTCTTTATTTCATTCATTCATTCAATTATTCATCCATTCATTCAATCATACATTTATTCATTAAATTATTAATTCATTCTTTCATTCAATTATTAATTAATTAATTAATTCATTCATTCATTCATTCAATTATTCATTTTTTATTTCATTCATTCATTCATTCATTCATTCATTAATAAAAAAATAAAAAAAACAAAAAAATTCATTAATTTATTCATTCATCAATTATTAATTAATTAATTCATTCATTCATTCAATTATTCATTCATTCATTCACTCACTCTAATCATTGATTCATTCATTCATTAAATTATTAATTCATTAAATTATTCATTCTTTTCATTCAATATTAATTCATTCATTAATTCAATTCATTCGTTCACTCGATGATCCCTTTATTTTGTTAGTCCATTTAATCTTTTCATTATTCATTATTTGGTTGACGGCTTCTTTCTTTCTTTCTTTAATATTTTCATTAGTTAGTCAATTCATTCATTTGTTCATTTAAATTGTATATTTTTTCATTAATTCATTCAACCATAAAAATATTATAATTTCATTCATTCATTCATTCATTCATTCATTCATTTACTTGGTCCCTTTATTTTTTGTTAGTCCATTTAATCTTTTCATTATTCATTAATTGATTTTCTTTCTTTCTTTCTTTCTTTTTCTTAAATATTTCCATTAGTTCATTCATGCATTTGTTCAATTAATTTGTAAATTTTTTTATTCATTCATTCATTCATTCATTCATTTGTGCATTATTTTGTCCATAAGTTACTCCATTCATGCATTTAATTTGTGTATTTATTATGTTAAAACATGCATTATGCTCGTTATTATTATTATTATTATTATTATTATTTGTCAGCTATTCAACATAACTTTTATTAATGATTTAATTTGCGCATACATTGATAGTATATGTTTTTGTGTGTTGGAAATTGACTAATTTTGTGAAAGCGTGAATGTCAGGTCGTTAATTAATTGGCCATTTCTATATTCCAGGACAGAGCGATGTGGATATGCAGCTTATTTCCACCACAGCAGCAGCGTTTATTTCTGAACGCTCTCGTTCAATGACGCGTTTACAGTCCCGCCGCTCTATTAATACAGACTGTGAATGCTGATCATAGCCGCGGGTCGGGACGAGCCTTTCTATTTCAAGGACGGATATTATTGGCGAGACGCTCAGAGTCTGTATGCTGAGTCCGAGCCAACACAGTTAGCATACGGCTGTAAGATGAGCTGTGTCTGTTTTTAGCTCTGATGCTAAATGCACTCATTAATCCATATTCATTCTCATTTCTCAATCAGGTCGGTCATCCCGCGGTCAGCAGTTCACCTGGGAGCATTCCAACCTGGAGGTCAATAAACCAAAGAACAGATACGCAAACGTCATCGCCTACGATCACTCCAGAGTCCTGCTCTCCCGCCATCGATGGTACGATCACCACTTCTCAGTATTTCCTCACTTCCTGAACTTCAGGTTTACAACCATCTGGTTTCCAAAAAAATTTTTTAAACATCCTTAAAAACAAGATAATAGTGCAAAATGTTGTGTAAAGTAGATATTATGGCCTGTTGCCAGAGGAAATTCTAACATTTATTTATTTGTGTTTGTTTGTTCATTTGTTTATTTTATTTATATACACACACAATACACTATAATATATAACACGTCTTTTTATGCTATGTTGCTTCTCAAGTAAATGGCATATTGTTTTAAGAATGTTCTAAAAAATTTTTATGCAAAACGAGTCTCGAGAAAAATACAGATTAAGAAGCTGATTTTTGCAGCATCTATAGCATCATTACACATTTGCATACTGAATTGATGAGCAGTTTTTCTTCATGTAAAAAAAAAAAAACAATCCCAAAATAAAAACATCTAATTTCCCTCCAAACTGTGTTAAATGACAGATTTAACCCAGTGAACAATGACACAAGTAACTGCTCATCTGCTGTGTTCCGGGCCTGATACAAACACTCCGGCTTTGTGTTTCCACAATGAGAAATGAAATAGTGTTGATCAACTACTGCATAAAATCCACATCATATTCCATCAGCCCTCGGCACGTGTGTGTTTGTGAGTGTGTGCATTGCGTGTGTGTGTGTGTCCGTGTGTGTTGTCTGTGTGTGAGTGTGTGTGCGCGTGAGTGTGTGTGCGTGCGCATGTGTGTGTGTGTGTGTGTGTGTGCGCGCGTGTGTAATTGAGTGTTTTTTCATCTAACATTTTTATTTTGTTTGATTTTCAGAATATTTTTAGAAGGTTTAGTTTTACTTTGCAATAACAACACTGAATGCAGTAAAACATATGAAAAGTTTTTTTTTTTTTTTCTTATTTAGCTTCTCAAGTAAGTCTATCATGTTTTAATGGTGTTAATTCTTTATTTTATTATTTTTTTTATTTTGTATGTTTGTTTACTGGACAAGAAAAATGCAGATTAAGAAAATGAATTTTTGCTTTGTCTGTGAAGGTTCCATGTGATCCTGTCTTGAATACACCCTATGTAGGCGGCCTCTTTTGTCTATAACAGAATCTCTCTCTCTCTCTCTCTCTCTCTCTCTCTCTCTCTCACACACACACACACCCACATATCTGTTCAGTACTAATTTCTTTGATATCTGTGTCATTTTGGCCTCTTTTGTCTATAACAGAATGAAGGAAAGGCAGGATTAATTGTCTTTCTATCCTGTCAGTCACAGAATGAACGAGAAAATGAAAAACATGGAGTTTTAATTTATTTATTAATTCTCAGTAAAATAATTCACCTGGAGTGGAGACGGATGTAGAGAGCGAGCGAGCGCGGGGGCGAGGGAGCGCTGGGATGAGTTTTATCTCGCCGCTGCATGTGTGAGCCGAGTCCTGCAGCACTGACGCTCTGTCAGCCGTTTTTTAACAGCAGAAATCAAACCTTGCTCCATTTTCTCCAGATGTCTCACACGTCTTCACTTTCAGTTTATTCCACTGTTTCTCTCACAGTGAATGAAGTCCACTCATCAGAAATCACAGAATATATACAGTATGAAATTGAAGATTCAGGACCGTTTTGCAAAAATCTCACTGAATAATGAAGAACGAGAGAGTGTGTTCAGACCTTTGTCTGCAAAATCTTATGCTTTTAAATGATTTGCTTTTGAATAACCCAATGGATGATGACAAAAACTAAACGTGCTGAAACTCTCTAAATGAAAGTCAGTTTGAGCGACGCTCATCTAAAGCATCTTTTAGGCACAACAGAGTGAACATTTGAACTAATAAATGACCATATTATTGATTAATCAGTCTGTTAAGGCAGTTGTTGTTTTTTTGAGGTTTTCTGAAATGTTACGGTTAAATAAGCAAAACAAGACATTATCTAATTAACTATGCACTAATTTACATGAGCTAACATTTTAACTTTTCTCAACATTGGATGAAGCTAGGTTTGAAATTCATACACATACACACACACACACTCTCATCCCCTTAAACCTCACTCCCATCCGGGTCACGGCACCAATGTAGCCCCCGAGTCCTATTTGCAGGAGCTGAAAACGTAAAAAAATTTAATTAAATGTTGCATGTAAGTGCTGCTGAAGGGGGAATAGGCCCAACAGGTGAAGTGCAATAAAAATAACTTAAATATGTATTTGGATGTTTTCTTTTCTCTAGTCTGAATGAAGAAATATTAAGGAAACAAATAGACCAAAATCTCAAAATTGACTAGTGCATGAAAAAACACCTAGCATTGAGCTAACAGAATACATTAGCATCCAAATAGCAACGTGATAAAAAAAAAAAAAAAAAACTTAAATTAAACTCAGAGCTCAAACTGTTGTGTAGTTTTTGGTTCTCAGTGTGTTCTGCTGTGTGTTGGCAGGTATTCCAGGCAGCGATTACATCAACCGCAAACTACATCGATGGCTACCGGAAGCAGAACGCTTACATCACCACTCAAGGTGCGCTGCCCGAGACCTTCGGCGATTTCTGGCGGATGATCTGGGAGCAGCGGAGCGCAAAACATCGTCATGATGACCAAACTGGAGGAAAGATCCAGGGTACGCACGCTCTGACCTGTGATTTGATTGGCTTGCGGCACTAAACGCAACACAACGAATCTGTCCACACAGCCAATCAGAGGAGGCGTGTGGGCAGAGTCTCTCTGAAAGTACACTGCGTCTCGCAACAGAATGTATAACTACAATCAATTAGTGAAAAATAAACCTAATTAACATCATCTGAAATACATACTCACATACTACAGTCTTTGTCACATGTTTGTGGCATTCGGTAAAGAAACGCTGTCAGAATGAGTCCAGTTAAATCAATACCGGAGTGCACGGAGATGCATGTCGGTTTTCCTGCAGTAACCTGGAGGCTTCATGTTTACCATCTCTTTTATTGGTTTTCACAATGCAGCCCACATCTATGATGGTAATGACGGCCGGCTGTGATGTGATTTGCGACAGAGAGCTGGAGATAGTAATTATAGCCTCTGTCACTCGCTGCTGTGTTGAGAAATCCTCTGTCAGCAGGAAAACGGGAATGGTGTCGCTAGCTGCACTTCTTGTTTGATGTGTGTGTTTCAGGTGAAGTGTGACCAGTACTGGCCCAACAGAGGGACGGAGACGTACGGACTCATTCAGGTCACGCTGCTGGACACAGTGGAGCTGGCCACATACTGCGTCCGGACGCTTGCACTTTACAAGGTACGCCATCAGCTCGTCTTTGAAGGGAAAATCCACACAAACTCACCCTCATGTCACTGTCAAGCATCGTTTTGTGATAAAATAGCCACATGCAGGTTTGATACAACATGGCATGTGATGTTTGGCTGTAATATTTGAAGAGCGTTTTTACTCTTGCGTTCAGAACGGCTCCAGCGAGAACGAGAGGTGCGGCAGTTCCAGTTCACGGCGTGGCCGGATCACGGCGTTCCGGAGCATCCCACACCATTCCTGGCTTTCCTGCGCAGAGTCAAATCCTGCAACCCGCTGGACGCCGGACCCATGGTGGTGCACTGCAGGTCTGGTGGTGTTTTATGTATATTATTAATAACACAGCGATAATAATCATGAGGTTACAGCACATAATATGCATCGTGTATTGTTTTAAAAATATGGTAAATGTTTTTATTGTTACATGTAAAATGTAAATGTACACTACCAAAAAATTAAGGGTCAGTAAGATTTTACTTTTGAAAATAAATAATACTTTCATTCAAAAGTGTCAGTAAAGATATTTATAAAGTTCCAAAAGATTTCTATTTCAAATAAATGCTGTTCTTTTGAACTTTCTATCCATTTGTGAAATCCTAAAAAATAAAATTTATCACGGTTTCCACAAAAAATATTGTGCAGCACAACAGTTTTTCAACATTGATAATAATCAGAAATGATTTTTGAGCAGCAAATCATTAATTATTAGAATGATTTCTGAAGATCATGTGACACTGAAGACTGGAGTAATGATGCTGAAAATACAGCTGCACATCACAGAAATAAATTACAGTTTAACAGATATTCACATAGAAAACAGATGTTTTAAACTGTAATAATATTTCACAATATTACAGTTTTGTACTGTATGTTTGATCAAATATATGCAGCCTTGGAGAACAGAAAGATACTTCTTTCAGAAACATTTCAAAATTGTATTGATCCCAAACTTTTGAACTGTAGTGTATTTTCCAAGTCCAGATCCATCTCTTTTTGGCTTATGTTTGTCTGTTAAGTTTAAAATTTCCCTTGTTTCCCGACTGAAGAATGAATGTTATGTAAAATATATTAAGCAAATAGTTTACCTGTGTACGTCTCTTGTTGAACACAGGTGCTGTAATGATATATTGAGTGCTTTTCATTTATTGTTAGAGCCCATATTAAAGAACTAATGTCATATAATGAGTAGAAAACAAAATAAATAAATAATGGATTGATCAAACCAGTGATTGATCTCAAGTATTAAACACACACTTTTATGAGACTCAGTGGTGTGTTTCTGTACAAAAAAAAAAACCTTGATTTTGGTGCATGGCAGAACATGAGGCACTCTTGCTTTTATGGAAAACCCAGATATGAAACCATCTGTTAAATTTCCCTCTAAGCAAAAGCAGCACAAAAACATCAGGCAGAGAGAGGCATGCAAAAACGACAAGCTACAAGCTTCCATCGGAAAACTGCCAGATAGAAAACAAGGATTAGTAAACCTTTAAAAATAACACATAGGGCAGTTAATTAGAGCTCCCAGGCGGAGCACTTGAAATTGAAAAATCCTTATTTCCCCTCTTTTCTCTGGCAGGCATGCGCGCTGAATGCAGGAATTAATATCATTCATTGGGATGGAGACTTTGAATTCCTTTCGGCTCAGATCAGATAACGGCTCGACAGCGGGACTTTAATCCATGCGAAAACACCCCATCCCCATCCCGCCGGCTCCCGTCTGACCATTAAAAAAAACTCTTTCTTTCATTCTGCGGCGGGTGTCAGAAAGTTGACGCATCCTTCGGCAAGAGCAGAGAAAGTTTTTAAGCCAGTGGGGTCACGTGAGGCGCTGGCGTGTGGGCAGGAGATTATATGTGCTGTTTGTCAGGCAAAACAAAAGACAGCAGATCAAGCGCTCCTCCTCCTGCGCTCGTGGGTAATTAAGCCCGCTGGAAACCACATGCATTTATCGCTGTTAAACGATTTGCCCTGCTGCAGAAGGAAAATTGCATGTGCATAATGCTGTCTAAAAATCTGCCTGACGCCATGCGATCAATGCTGATAGCGGCTGACCGTGTGTGTGTTTGTGGCGGTTGGTAGGCCGTGTCTTCTGTAAAGAGGGCGTTTACCGCTGTCACCTGTAACCCGCCGGTCACCGGCGAGGTGCATGCAGTCAGCCGTTATCACAACAAAAGAGAAAGCCCATCCAAGCACATGATTGAATGTCAAAGAGGTCACTGAACGGACAGACGGAGGGTTCCTGAGTGTCTCATGAAACCTGTCAAGAACACATCTTCATCATATTTCACCCCGAAATCAAATCAAAGACACTGCTTTTACATAAAGGAAATATAGCCTTGCTAGTAGCAGTGGTTTATTTTATGAAAGTACTGTAGGCAGTTAGAAACGTTTCCACTATTTTCACCCCTTTCAAAATATTGTCCATTTAACACATTGACCTTTTGTGACAACATCCCATCTTGAAACACCAAACAATTAAAGGAAATAAAAGAGTAAATAGTTATGAACAAAAATCATACCAAACCTTTGTTAAAGCAAATAAAAATGGTAATTAATATATTATAATTCAAGCACATGTGACAACATTCCCCAGTAAAAATATGACAGCTCTGACATTTATGATAAAAACCTCTTGTCCTGAAAACAATTCAAGCCTTCAGTTAAATAGTTTAAAGGACAGAATTTACACAAAAGGATCCCAATAGTTTGAAACCAAGTTATATAATATATATAATTAGTAAAACAGTCCCTTTCAGTTAGATTGAACTATACTGATTGTGGAAGTTAAGCAAGGCTTGGATTCATGCTTGCTGCAATGCATTCTGGGTTTGTCTTATCTCTGCATGATGCATTTGATGTTGCTTCCTGGGGGGGGCCACAGTCCAGCAGAGTTTACTGTAAGCTCCAACCCCAATTAAACACACCTGAACCAGCTAATCAGGATCTTCGACTCACTAGGAACTTTCGACCTAAAAGAGTGAAATAATTTGCTGTCTGAGCTTGTAAATGGTCTCCACGCTGGGTCCTCCTCAAAATGGGTTTTGGAAACTTTAAATGTGTGTTAGTGGAAGTTCTGTGTGCAGTTGAGCTGGTGTTCATTGGCTCAAGTGCGTTGTTCAATAAGAATTATTTCTCGCTCACATCTTCATGCAGGAAGAGCGCTAATGTGAGCGTTTGTGGAGCTTTGTCTTAATGAAGGGCTCTGATCTCAGGTGTTTCATGGAGAAGTGCCTGTGGTTGACGTCAATGGCTGCACTTCAAGAAGTTAGCAAAGCTTTGGCCTCTTCAAAGTGATGGAAAGAGGAAAGTAAATGGAGGAGCTTTTAGAGTCTGTAGATGGAGGTTAGAGAGGGTGAGAGGCTAAATGGAGGGGTTGTTTTGCTCTGATAGCGAGCACAGGTGTACGCCGATCAAGAACGGCTTCATCCACTCCACAGTCTCTGCCATTAAATACAGTTTGACTGTTCTGCGTTCAAGACAGAAATGAGAGTCCCATTGATTTCACAGATTGCATGCGTGTAAGAAACAAAAATGTATCAAAGTGCCTGAACACAGACTTCACCAAACATTTGCCATTCTTTCTGTTGTGCCTAACAGTGCTGGCGTGGGTCGGACCGGCTGCTTCATCGTCATCAACGCCATGCTGGAGCGAATCAAACACGAGAAGACGGTGGACATCTACGGTCACGTGACGCTCATGCGCGCTCAGAGGAACTACATGGTCCAGACGGAAGACCAGTATGTCTTCATTCACGACGCGCTCCAGGAGGCCGTCACCTGCGGCACCACCGAGGTTCCTGCCCGGAACCTGTACGCATACATCCAGAAACTCACGCAGATCGAGTCCGGAGAGACGGAGGTTGACATCTATCTGTAACCTAAGGTAAGATGGATGTTGGCAGGAGTCGTGTTTGTTGACGGCTGTTTGTTCCCATGATTTGAAAACCAAACAAACCCGCTAGAATCAAGTTGCCTCTAACTGAAGAGACGCGAGAACCCTAACCCTACTAAATCGCTACTTGACCAAACCTTGACCTTATATCTATTGATACGTCTGATCGTGGAAGGTAAGCAGGGTTTGGCTTGGTTAGTACTTGGATAAGGCTTCGGTTTTCCCCACAATCCAGAGACATCCAGCACAGGTGATTTCTCAGAAAAAGAGTTGCCCTTTCCAATCACTACTAGCAAAGAGAGATTGTTCAAATGGTGCAGTGTTTTTTACTAGTTTAGTTGATCTGTCTAGTGTTCCATCCACTGAACTCTTCCTCAAACTCCATCTGAACAGAAGGGCCTCGAAAGGCTGCGATCATGTCACAAGTTAACAGACATCCGACCACGAGCTCTGGCTCCTCCTTCCTGGAATGACTGCGGCAGAACCGCCGGCTTTGCCACAGGAAGCTGATCGTCTCTCTTCTGTTATTCGAACCCCAAGACGCATTTTACGCGGCCTGCAGTTTGTCAAACAGAAATCTGTTTACCGAGAGTAAGAAGGTGATCGAATGTCACGCCACATCATGAGCCCCGGCCCTGCAGTCGACCCCGCTGCTGAGGCTTGGCTGCCGGTGTCTGGCCCATCTCAGGCCCACCGCAGGCTCTCTTTACTGCGGCGCGCAGAGACAGTGTGGGGCCTGTGGTTTCTCCTGCCAGGAACTCAGAGACCCCTGTGCCGTTCTCACGCTAGCGCTTACCATTACTGCGCTCGCTTTTTTTTTTACCGTAAACCACACTTGCTTTGCTCTCTTGTTTTCATGACCAAGTTCAAGGCGGTTAAAGACATTAAACATCAGCCCCAGCGAAACACTGTGTGTGTGTGTGTTTAGTTTAACAGCAACATCTATCTATTATCTTCATCTATCTATCAGCTATCTATCTATCTATCTATCTATCTATTTATCTATCTATCTATCTATCTATCTCTATCTATCTATCTATCTGTCTACCTACCTGTTTGTCTGTCTGTCTGTCTGTCTGTCTATCTGTCTCTCTCTGTCTTTCTGTCTCTATCTGTCTCTGTCTTGTCTGTCTATCTGTCTGTCTGTCTGTCTGTCTGTCGATCTATCTAAATCGTCTTTAATGTCTTTAGTCTGTCTGTCCTGTCTGTCTATCTGTCTGTCTCTGTCTTCTCTCTGTCTGTCTGTCTGTCTATCTGTCTGTCTGTCTGTCTGTCTATCTATTTAATATCATCTGTCTGTCTCTCTGTCTGTCTGTCTGTCTATCTGTCTGTGCTGTCTCAAAATGTCTGTCTATCTGTCTGTTGTCTGTCTGTCTGTAGTCTGTCTGTCTGTCTGTCTCTCTGTCTATCTATCCTCATCCCGTCTATCTATCTAAATTTAAATTCAAATGAGCTTTATGTCTTTAGTCTTTGTCTATCTCTGTCTGTCTCTGTCTGTCTGTCTGTCTGTCTCTGTCTATCTGTCTGTCTCTGTCTGTCTGTCTGTCTGTCTCTGTCTGTCTGTCTGTTTAAATTCAAATGACTTTCTGTCTATTAGTCTGTCTGTCTGTCTATCTGTCTGTCTGTCTGTCTGTCTGTCGTCTGTCTGTCCGTTGCTGTCCTTGTCTCTCTGTCTGTCTGTCTATCTAAATCTATCTATCTAAATTCAATTCAAATGAGCTTTATGTCTTTAGTCTGTCTGCCTGTCTGTCTGTCTATCTGTCTGTCTGTCTGTCTGTCTGTCTGTCTGTCTGTCTCTCTGTCTGTCTGTCCTGTCTTTGTTCTATCTATATCCCTGTCTTTGTATCTAAATTTAAATTCAAATGAGCTTTATGTCTTTAGTCTGTCTATCTGACTGACTTTCCAAATATTCACAAGGACTTCAAACTTTCAACTTCTTCTGTTTTCAAGTCAATATCAGCGTCTAGACAAAATTTAGCTATTTTTTAAATTGCTGTTCATGATTTGTTTCTTGCAGCGGTTAGCGAACACAAAAGCTCACACCTCACGGTTCATCAGTGCCAATCTGCCCTGCAACAAATTCAAAAACAGACTGGTTAACATCATGCCCTACGAGTCCACACGTGTCTGTCTGCAGCCAATCAGAGGAGTCGAGGGCTCCGACTACATCAACGCCAGCTTCATCGACGGATACAGGTGAGCAGAAGAGCCCGGATCTGTCCGTCTGTGTGGTGTGTTTGTAACCGTGAAGGTAAATGTGTGTCTCTCGCTGTGTGTCAGGCAACAGAAGAGCTTACATCGCCACGCAGGGTCCTTTAGCTGAACCACAGAAGACTTCTGGAGGATGTTGTGGGAACACAACTCCACCATCGTAGTGATGCTGACCAAACTCAGAGAGATGGGCAGAGTGAGTGTTCCTGTCCCCTCATCTGAACATCTACATCTGCATCACAATCAGACTAAATGAGCTTAGAACAGGACAACACTATTTGTCAATGGCAGAAAAAAACAGATATAAGATTTGAGATAAAAAAAGGACTTAACTGTGGTGTTCTGTTGTAGATTATGCATTTTTAATATCCTTTTTATTTATTTATTTATTGCTGAAGAAAGTACACTGAAAAATTGTATAGAAATGAATTTCAGAATGCAGAAATTGCATTTGAATTAAATATGAAATGTTGTAGTAGGATGACAAAAATAGTCTTTTCTTATAAAATGTGCTCCAGTAATCTTTTCAGATTTATCTGTTTGTCGTTTTTACAGCATAGAAGTAAATGTACACATTTTTATTAAGAATATTTACATATTAACTCTCTAGGCTACTTTCCAAATTCAAATGTTCCCCCTTTTTTTTTCAATTCAACCTTAAATTTTTCCAAAGTTTTGAACTGTCTGTAAACCTTACTTTTTCAAAATCATCCATGGTTTGTTGGTTTAATTTGCATTCAATTCGATCTCTCCAGGATCTTGAATAGTATTTTAATTCATCAAAATCATTTAGCACATTAAGGCTGATACATTTTTGGCTGTGGCTGAATGTAATATCCAGGTTTTTAAAGAACACCAAGAAATTTCCTCAGACTTCATGATCTCATGTGCCACTGTTGAGAAAACAGTGGTGTGGTTTTTCTCTTCCAAATAGATTCGGTGCTCGTTTTATCATTTCATTTCTCCCTTTGCTTAAACCCCAGTGTTAATGATTATTCCTCTCAGTGCTGGTATTTGTTCTGATGCTTTTTGCATTCTGGTTGTATTTTGCATGACTGATGTATTGTGTCTGTCCATCAGGAAAAGTGCCATCAGTACTGGCCAGCAGAGCGTTCAGCCAGATATCAGTACTTTGTGGTGGATCCAATGGCCGAATACAACATGCCACAGTACATCCTGCGAGAGTTTAAAGTGACGGACGCACGGGTGAGACACCAGCCCCTCGCCCATCCTCTGAACTGTGATTTGTGTGTTATAATGCATATTCAGTCTGAGTAGAGCTCTGAGCGTCTGCGTTCACAGGCCTCTAATTCCATCACAGCATTTATTCTGATAAACACTCACACATCCTGTCTCTCTCTCTCTCTCTCTCTCTCTCTCTCTCTCTCATGTCTCTTATCTGGGATATACAAAATCACTAAAGAAATGCAAACTCTCAGAGCTTCTCGTCAGGAGCTTTTCAGCCGCCCACATCAGAGGAATTAGTGTCTGGAGTCACTCATTCACACGCTCAGGTGAAACGACACGCTTCTGAGCTGTGGGCGGCGCTGGAGCTCAAAACAGAAAAAACACCCTAATCACCCGTGCTGAGACCATGTTTTAAACCGCATGGTGTAACATGTAAATACCATATATCGCCATATATATATATATATATGATCCTTTCTGCTCTAACCGTATGCTACTGTTCAAAAGTTTGGAAAAATTTACGGATTTTTTAAATATTTTTGAAAGAAGTCTCTTCTGTTCACCAAGGCTGCCTTTATTTGATAAAAAATTAAAAATAAAAAAATACTTTTTAAAATATTTAAAATATTATTCGAATGTAAAACAGCTGTTTTCTGTGTGAATCTCTGTTAAAGTGTAATGTATTTCTGTGATGTGCAGCTGTATTTTCAGCATCATTACTCCAGTCTTCAGTGTCACATGATCTTCAGAAATCATTCTAATATGATGATTTGCTGCTCAATAAACATTTCTGATTATTATCAATGTTGAAAACAGTTGTGCTGCACAATATTTTTGTGGAAACTGTGATACTTTTCATTTTTCAGGATTCACAGATGAATAGAAAGTTTAAAAGAACAGCATTTATTTGAAATAGTAACATTATTAATGTCTTTACTGTCAATTTTTGATCAATTTAATGCATCCCTGCTGAATATTGATTTTTTTCAAATATATGAACCCCAAACTTTTGAACAGTAATATATCTCGCTGGCACTAAGGCGTCGGTTTAGTATCAGCATGACGTTTCTTAATTATTGTTGTTTCTTGAGCTTCGCAGACTCGTTCAGGATGCGTCATGTACTCGTCATCGGTTTGACAAGCACGGCGTCTGTCTCTTGCGTGTAAATGTGAATGTAATGGATTCGTGTAACGCGTCAGAGAGCAGCCGCAGCTCTTTTATTCTCATCCGTCTCTCTCTCGCTCTGCTTCCAGGACGGACAGTCACGGACCGTCAGGCAGTTCCAGTTCACAGACTGGCCAGAACAAGGTGTGCCAAAAATCAGGGGAAGGGCTTCATCGACTTCATTGGCCAAGTGCATAAAACAAAAGAGCAGTTTGGTCAGGATGGACCCATATCGGTCCACTGTAGGTAAGAAAGACACGAGTCTGTGTGAGAAAAACAGAGCTGAGCAGAGGCCACTGTTCATGAATATGGTGACACACACACTTGGCTTTTGTTCTGTGAACTAAATATTGTCCAAAAGCAAATAATTCAGCATGAAAAAAAAAAAAAAAAAAAAACTCAACCCTGTTACCACTTGATTTTCCACCTTTAATGAAATTACTTTACTTGAAATTGTTGCACCCACAGAAAGTGACATCATTTGATCATTTGTTCTGACAGAAAGATGAATACATGATTTCATTCCCCTATTTCTCTTTTTTTTTTTTTTTCGACACTTCAACAACGTTACTCAAGATAGCATTCATGATCAAAAAATATTGGTAACACTTTAAAATAAATTTATAGCTTAGATAGTTTATTTACTTCCCTCATTTGTTAACATCAGTTAAGCTTTTGATTTAAAAAAGAAAAAAAAAAATATTAGTCAATATTATTCATTGTTTGTTCATATTAGTACATTTAATAATATTAACAGATTCACTTTTGATTTAAAAAAGAAAAAAAATGTATTATTGAATGTTAAAATGTTAAAAACCAAGATACCATACAAGTCCATTGTTAGTTCATGTTAAATAATGTCAACTAAAGAAACCCAGATCGTTTTGCTGGATTATTTTTGTCCTCTACTGAGTGACAGCGTACATCTTCAACCCTGTTACCCATTCTCATGTATTCATTATGTATTCATTAATATATTTGTTGTATCGCTAGAAAATCACAAAATGTTGTTTTTAAACTGTAAATAGATTTTTTTTTTTTTAAATGAATGTAACTTTAAACAGCTCATATAACATTTAACACTTAATGAACTTCAACAACATTACTAAGCATCACTGGTAGAAATGGGAGGAGAAGACTCCCAGAAGAACAAAATGTAGATGTAAATTTAACAAAAGTTGGACGGAAGTTAATGTCATATCTCAAAGCCATTTCGACAATAACCACGCCTTTTGCAAAGTGTGTTGCAATGATTTTAATACCGGAGACAGTTAGAAACCCAGACAGCAAGCAGTTTCGGCCCAGATCCGGCCCACATCTGGCCCGCATGGATTTCACACGGGCCACACTGGGCCAACACTATGTTGCTGTCTGGGAAACTGATGTAATTCAGCACATTAAATCACAACGGCTCAGTCACACCGCGGGGGCACAGAAGTGCACAGTGGCCGTTTCCACCTCCCCAAGAGGTCTGTATCAGATTTAAACCCATAAGAAGTCTTAAATAATATAAGAACATCTTAAGTATGATTCAAGAGGTCTTAAATTTGGAGACAGAATGACAAGAATTGGGATGTAGCTTTATGATTAACCTTCAAAACTTCCCCATTACCAGGGAAACCGCTATATTTCTGCCATCCCAAAAGCGCCACCTGCTGGCAGAGAATGTATTTGCATTTCTAATAAGCACTAATGCTAATTTTTATTTTTTTATTTTATTTTTTGACTTAAGTGACAATTGTCCCATTTTTTAAGCAGAAACATGCAGAGTTGTAAATGTGAACTGATGGATCGACAAGAAGATAATGCATTATAAAAATCTAAACAATTAAGACACTAAGATATATTTATATGTTACTAAATGTAATTGATTGATATATAAAATGATACTTTTGACTAATCCCTTTTCTTAAAAATGGTTTACAGGCTGAAATGTGAAGTTCATCGTTTTATTAAACTTTTTGATTTTGTGAAAACCTGTTTCACGAACAAGTGATTTTTTTACCATCATTTTAAGGTTTAATATGTTACCACAGACATTGCTCTACTCCGCTGTTATGGTATTCATTTTACTTGTGCATGTCTTAAAAAAGTCTTTAAAACTAGTATTCAGGATTAATTTTAAAAATCCTGCAGCTACCATGAACTGCCCCAACCACCCCAAAGATTTACTTATTCTATGGCAAGAAATGGATTAAGATTGTAGCTAATAGATATCTCCATACTTTTCCAGTTGATTAATCACAGTACAACTGTTTTTGTTACAAGTTTTCTGGACTGTTATGTTTAAACAAGTTGTATACATTTCCGGAGTATAGATCTGAACTCTAGATAAATCCAGGTTCAAAACTCTTGTTTGATTTTGTTGTCATATTAGAGATAAAGGTTTTTACTGAGGGGATGATGTATTTCTCTTTTATCACTGCATAAATCAGAATATACTGTCAGCAGACAGAAAAATACACATTTCACCGTGTTTTTAGGAATAAAATGTTGTATAAATCAGTGTGAATGATATATGAACAAACACCTCAGTAAAATCCTTCAGAATACAGAGAGGAATAAAACTCTACGTTTTGGTGTGTGTAAGTGCTGCTGAAGTGGAGAAAAAACTCTTTAAAGATAAGGATTGGAATTGAAATCTACAGATGCAAATAAATAATGCTTCAATGTGAATATTGGATGTTTTCTTTCCACTAATCCTGATAGAAGACGTGATATGAAAGCACAATAGTCCCACAATTGACCAGTGCTTGGAATCACAGTGGTTTTGCCTGCAGTGTCCGGCCTTTACTTTGATTAGCAAAAATATTATAAATAGGCCACATCCTGGTTAGACTTTGCTCACATGTTATGGTTTGGAATATCACAGCTCGATCTGACAGGTTGTGTTGTGATTGATGTGCAGTGCTGGCGTGGGCAGGACGGGCGTCTTCATCACGCTTAGCATCGTTCTGGAGCGCATGCGCTATGAAGGAGTGGTGGACATCTTCCAGACGGTCAAGATGTTGAGAACACAGCGGCCGGCGATGGTCCAGACTGAAGTACGTAACCGTTTCACAGTTCTTCACTTCAGCCAGGATGTAAAACACAGATTAAATCAGCACAGTACAGCTAATAACGTCCAGGTCAGGTCAGGGATCAGGCTTTCAGACGTCCTCTATGATTTTAGTCTGAAGAGTTTGTAACAGAACGAACGGACGCTCGGCTTTGTTCGGCCCGCAAACGCTCGTTCTCATTTATAACAACAAACCCTTCTGGTTAGCCATGCAAATTGGTTCAAATAAGCAATTTCACAGCTAACCCCACACAAATTGGCCTTTCCCAGCGTCAATGGGGGAAATTATTTTCTGCGATCAATGCAGACAGCGAGGTGATGAGGCTCGAATCTCACGCTCGGCACAACACAGTCCCTGCTTTTCACCTCACAGACACGAAAGTGAGCACAAAAGCACGCAGCAATAGAGCCGTGCGACCCTTAGCGTCGCAGGCCGCCGGGTGGATGTGTTGCTATGGAGACAAGAGCCACGCATCCGTGAATTGACTGAGAAATCCATAAAGCCGTTCAGAAGATGTCACGTTACATCACGCATGTGCTTCACCAAGAGATTGTGTTTCTGCCTAAATCCGGCTTCATTTAGAGAACTAGATTATCATCATGAAGTTTGCTTTCTGAACTGATGCTGCTGCTCCTATTGTGAGCGATTCATCAGTGCAAGTTATTCCAAATAGTATTCAAGACTTTGAATCAATGTAATAATAGTAATAACAATAATGACATTGGAAATTGCTTAATAATTTTTACCATCTGTCATATACTGTACACTTCCCATTGGATAAATGGATAGATGTTTTTCACACATTTTCTCTTCTCCCAGCTTCCTGTTATATCAACATATTTATTATCTGACTAAATATATACATATATACCATTGGTCTCCCATAGTAGTGTACATTTTTTCAGATTCATGATAACCACGGTTAAAAACCACATATGAAGCACTTCAGTACCATGGTAAAAGTGTAACTATGGTTTCTAGGTATTTGTATGAAAAACAGCAGTCTAAATACTTTCAGTAAAAAATACACAAATGTTACGACTTAATCACAAAAAAATGCTGTAATTGTATTCCATTACTCCTTAAACACATTTAATACTTGTCACATTACTTTAGTCACATTAATAATATAATAAAATTCATTATGAATATCCCACATTTAGGCCACAATACCATGGTGCAGTTACTGCTACTACAGTAAATCCATGGTAAATGATGGCGATTTGTAGATTGAAAAGCTTCTCGTTGCTCACAGTGTTTCTGTTGTTTCATCAGGCTCTAAACTCGTCTAAAATCATTAGAGTTTTTGGCTTCATGCTGGATCTCACAGCTGTTTTAGTGTCGCACATTCAGTTTTTCTAAAAAAAATATCTTCAAAAGTCAACCCTGTTACCATGATTTATATAGTAGTAAACAGTTTCTTCATCATTTAAAAAGTTATATATGTAGAAATATCAGCAATGGATTATCTTTGTAATGAACTGTCAAACAAAACTATAAAACTTTCCATTCTTTTACCATCAACCCTGTTGCCTTTCTGAATAATGTCCTACATATATTAAAGTTTGTATTAAATCCCCATTGAAACGTCTAGATGAGTATTTGTGCAGGTTTAATATAAATGAACACACACACATCTGATCTGACAGAAAGTCTGTCTCTCTCTCTTTGTCCGTATGTCTCAGGATCAGTACCAGTTTTGTTTACAGAGCTGGGTTGGAGTATCTCGGGAGCTTCGACCACTATGCAACATAAGATCTTCGTCCCGCTGTCAGGGAGACGGATCGGCCATCGGACATCCAGCGGTCATTTAATTCTTCTGAGCCATAAATACCTGCTTGTGAAAAGAACTTAAACTCGTCGATTACATGTTGGATGTGCAACGTAAACCTAGAAATACTTACAAACGACAATAATGAGACAAATATCCAGGTGGACCAAGAAAAAAATCCCCCCGATCTGATTTCAGAAAGTAAATCATGAATAAATAAATAGTAATAATAATAATAATAATTTCGGACAGGTGAATCTAGACTGCTGAAGTGTGGAATAATCGCTGCTTCGAGGATTCATGAATCATAAAGGAGTCAACGAACACAGACGCTGCGAGGCGGGGAGCTCGAGACACGGTGTAAAGAGAATTTGTTTTGTTCCACAGTCAATACGAGGAGATACGTCACTGATGAAGAGAGGAGACTTCATCACCATCATCATCATCATCATCATCATCATCATCATGACTGAAGAAAACTACACGGAGAGAGCTGAAGTAATAAATACGACACACAATCAGACGTCTGGAGAAACTACACAGATAACGCATACCAGCTTTTGTTTTCCTCTCTTTTATGACAGAAATCAGCGTAGACTGGCCGTATTTCTCATGTTTTTCTTCTGATGTCCTGTTGTCCGCACCCATGTGCCCTCCTTCATTCATCGTTTGCTGGTGGTTTGTGGCGTTTTGTTTGAAACACACGCTGAATCATGGGGTGGGCAGAGTATAAAGGTTAGAAGATATCTCAGTTCTTCCATGAGCAGAGAGAGAGAGAGATTAATAAATTCTTTATTTATATAACCTCGAAATGTATATTCACAAAATATAGATATATAGAGGATATAATATATGGGAATGATGATGGGTTTTCCGCTGGAATGCACATCAGCAGGACGGACGGACACGCATCTTTTCTTGTGCAATAACTAGACGTTTTACGGCCGGAGGGTTCGATTCGCATCGGTTTAACAAGGGCGGGGTGATCGTCGTCATGTTCATGAGCTCATGGGTCAAAGGTCATCATCGTGTATCCGTTAGGCCACAGGTACAAAGACGTCCATGTGTTCATTCTTTTGCATTTAGAGTGCCTTATATTTATGCCTGTTCTTTTCTACGATATTCATTTAACGACATGTATAGTTTAGGTAGTTCATGTATGAGTATTTATTGATTGATTTCCCGTGTATACGGATTTATATTCTATGAAATTATATATGCAAATACGTAATTCCATCATTGCTGTTTAATTTTCTGTGGCCTTAATTTGGCTCAGAGAGAAAAAAAAAAAAACACACAAGGGTACGAAAAATGAAGTGTTTGATAACCGTCAGGCCCGATACTGTTAAGTCATTTCTTATATAGTTAGTTATTAGAGTTCCCAAACAGCACTGAGACCAATAAATTACGTCTTTTAAAGACCAAGCTTTAGCATCAAATTCCCTGTTGATTTCACCAATCGGTGCCAGAAAATGGTGTCAAATAAACACCAAAATAAAGAAAGACCCTGAAAATCCTGCAAAGCTCTTGGCGATTAGCTACTAAGTATTTTATCGTGCGAATTTCGCAGCTAGAATATTATGATTCAACACTTGAACCTCACTGGCTTTGTGGATGTGCATTCCAGATGTTTTTCCCCCTTTCTTGTTTCGAATAGATGCAGCGTTTAATCATTTTTAATTCTTTCTGTTGTTGATTTGGGATGTTTTCATCATCATATGTCGAGCAACAGGCAGCCGTTGCGTAACTGTCAGCGCCACCTAGTGTTCAGCGCTTCGATGTGCTCCACGTCGGCTTCTCTTTCCCTGTTCTGGATCTTATTTGATATGCATGAGTTCAACTGCATTGGGGGCGAGTAGGAAGAATTGCACTTTGTATCTCTTTATCTCTATGCACTGCCCTACTGATTCCGCACCCATTACGGATTTTACTTGAACCCGACCGTACGAATCTCCTTCAGACTTCACTTGGTGTGTATGTAAATAACACAGAAAAGAGACTACCCAAGTAATAAGAGAAAAAGAAAAAAAAGATTAGGAGAAAGGAAAAGCAAATCGGTTGTGGAAAAAGAGCATCTTTAGCAGGTGATTTCGAAGTGTCACTTCTTCCCCGTTGAAAGACTGAAGCGTCACGAGCGCAAACGTACACGTGGTGTTTCTAAGCTCCCTGTTACTCTCACATCTGGATGCATAGACTGAAATTAATTCAATTCAATTGTAAAGAAAAAAAAATGGCTTGTTAAAAAAAAGAATCATGAAATTACCTCTGATTAGTTGTAAATGTAAACTGTTTTTTGATTTAGATTATTATCTCTTTTTTTTCTGAATGAATGAATGGAGTGCTTTTTATTTTCATACTTAGATGACATTGGTGAAAAGACACATCTGTACGAGAAGCCGTCCTTCTGTACTTTGCTGACACAAGTTCCATTTGTTATAAATGAATTCTATTAAAAAATGTAAGTGTTATGCACACGCGTTTCCTTCCTTCTCTCCTGTGAGCCGGCGACCATCAGCGGGAATCATTCCACGAATACTTCAACCCTGTTATAGGAATACATCACAGGGGTTTGTATTATTTTATTATTATTATTATTATTATTATTAATTAATTTGGAGAATTTCTTCTTTTTTCTAATACTGTTCAAAGCACAAATATATTGCCTGTAAACAATGTGGTGTGGTTGTATTTGTTAGTTAAAGCTATTATTCATAATTCTTACACTGACCTTCAACCCTGTGACATTTTGAATGTAACAAGAGTTTACATTTTTAAAAGCCAAAAGTCATGGATGGATGGATGGATGGATGGATGGATGGATGGATGGATGGATGGATGGATGGATGGATGGATAGATGGATGGTCTTATTACTCCAAATTGTATATACAATGCATTTATGATTGATTGATTTTTTCATCTTGATATTAGTAATGTGAATACTTATGAGCTAGCCATCATCTTTTTTTTTTGTTGATTGCAAATTACTTAGCATTCCGTTGACGTTTTTGAAGTTTTTTCAAGCACTGAAATCATTGAGCTTAAAATTTGTTTTTGAAGCCGCTGAGTTGAATTGATTGCATTCCTATTCTACTGTAATCTAGTGAATTTTTTTCATTGATTTTTGTATATTTCCTGTGAGCTTTTCAGGATGTTTGCCACTGCAATAGTTGAACACGCACAGGTTATAAGAAGCGGATAGGAATCTAGTGAATCGAGCAGCATGAAGTGAGTGTGAATGCCCTCCGTGAGCGTCCCGTCCAATCCTGCAGAGATTTCTGATGTTGAGCGTCCCGTCCAATCCTGCAGAGATTTCTGATGTGTGCAAACCTTCTGATCATAACAAAGAACAAATGTCACACGAGAGAGAAGCTCACACCGTCTGAGCAGAACAGAGGGCATAATGTGGGAAGTTTGTGTTTCTGAGTATGAATTATTCAGTAAAACGCCATTTGTAATTTGCTGCACTGTAAAGTGTATAAACGGGTGGCTGAAGGTCTGCTAATGTGATCCTGATGCGACTGCAGTGATGTCACTTCCTTTCATGAATCCTTAGTTATCGTTTGAAGGTTACCGTGTTTTCTGGAGTTATGCTGCCATGACAACAAGCTGAAAGTTAGATGTGAACTGAGAGAGATGAGTTCAAATCTAACATTTTGTGTATTGTTTGCTGTACTAACAAAGTTTGGTTTTTCCTTCTTTTAAAAGCCATTTTCTGTGTTAATCATCATTTTGCTACGAATGCCGTGGACAGAGTTTGACATGTAATTAACCCTGAACAAAACTTTAACCTGGGATACGAGAAGGTATTTTACCACCAATATCACTCAGCAATGATACGTTTAAAGGAATATCTGATTTCTGTGGAAGCTTGTTTCCACCACGGAATAAAAAATATTTTTGCCAGTTTATGTCTTAAAATTCAGGGGTTTTTTTTTTTTTAGAATTCTGATTTTATACACGGCAATGCTGTATTTCTGCCACGGAATAAATAAATAAATAAAATTTTATCTCACATTTCTGACTTTTTTTTTCTCATAAATAAAACCTCTTAATTCTGACATTTTTTCAAGTTCTTGTAATTGCGTAATAAACTCGTAATTACAATTTTTACATCTTGCATTTCTTATTAGTATTTGTCAAAATTCTAAGTTTTCATCTCAGAAGTTATAAATTCAGAATTATGATTTTACATCTTGCAATTTTGTCTTTTTCTCAGAATTATTATTTACATTTCACAATCCAGAACTTTTCTTGCATATCTACATTTTTCAATTCTTCTTTTTTTAGAATTCTGTTATGTATTAACTCTGTTATGTATTTTCTGGAAAAGAAAGGAAAAACAGAATTGGAAGGTTTTTTTATAATTTTTTTTATTATTTATTTATTTATTTATTTATTTTTTTGCAATTGCACATTTTCTTTCTGTGGTGGAAACAAGCTTCCATAGATGTCTGTGGTTTGTGCTGATGTTGAATTGACTCCATCACACTCGTGAAGCTGCAGTCAGTTCGTATAGATTCATCAGCGTTGGGTAATAATCCCGTGAAGCTCTTTCCACCTGAGCGCTGCAGCCCTGAATAAAGCCTGCGCCGTTCGCTTTGACCTCCGGGCACACAGTGTCGATTATTCCGGGCTGGCAACAGCGAAGACTTCATCAGCCTAATCAAAATAAATCACCAGAGCAGCAGAAAGTGAGCGGCGTTAAGCTCTTTGCCGTTTCCCCCGAGACCCACAGCCTCTTAACGGCAAGCAAATCCATTACAGCGGGAGCAGATGTGGCAACTCAGCGTTCAGAGCCGGTTTGGCCAGAGAACCCACGATACACCGCTCGACCGCCATCGAGGACTCCTGTCATAAAACCGGCTGTAATGAGAAAAGTGCATTTCTCGGGGATGGTGTGTGGAAAATCGAGTGGGAACTTCACAGTTCCTGCTGTTCCCTGCAGCGAGAGAACCAGCCTCTAATTCAAATCAGATGTCAAGTGCTGATCTTATTATTTCCTGTGACAGTCAGAGGCTGTTTGGAGTTCGGGATAATTTCAGCTGATAGTCGCCCTGCTGGAACCCTATCAGGCTTTTTCTGGAAGCCTGGACAGAATAATAATTAGGAATAAAGCTCCTGAGATGTACAGTACGTATATACTGGCTGCAGAAATGCTCATGGATTGAGTTTGATGAGCTGCAAATATTTGGCCATGTCTGAACGGAAACTGGCCTTATGCTGCACTTTAATATCCACAACCAAGCAGCATTCGCCACACGTGTGTAATCTGATGTATTTCTGTGTGAAATAGATTGCATTGGTATACTGTGAGAAACTAAGGATATGTTTACATCACAATGAATGTTCTAAAACTGAAAAGGCGAAGACTGTGAAAACGACTAAAACGATGAACTATTATTGATGCCAGGCCAGTAAGGAGGCAAAGAGTCATAGGTGACATAGTTTTGCACTAGGAATACATCTGTTAAACAAGATTATGAAGAAAAAATAATAAAAAAAAAACTTTAAATAATGCAGACTGGTGGCTTTAAATAAAGCATATACCATCAACCTGGTGGCTCGCAGTAGGCCTGTCTTTAACCGTTTATACATTGAAAAATGTGTGCAAAAACTTATCAAAAGATAATTTAAGTAAATTTTACTCTTTTTATTTCAAAGTAAATTTTAAAGTAAAGTACAGAATTAAGTATAATCTACTTATGTAAAATCAACAAAATAAATAAGTAAATTTAACATGGCCAGTTAAGAGTTTGATGAGTAATTTCTAAATTATTTGATGTTAACTCTGCAACTCTCAAGTACATTTCACTCAGACACGGTTTGTAAACTGTCCTCAATATAACACACACACACACACACACACACACACACACAACATCGTGCTATTAAAGCATGTGGTTCACTTACAAACGTGAGCAAGCAAATAGTCAGCTTGTGATCCTTTTAAGATAATATTTCTACTCAAAGTTATTACCCAAATGAACACAGAGACCTCAATACCTGATACACACACAATGAAAAAAGTAAACAGTGAAAAAATTAACCTTATTAATTATTTATGCCCTAGTGCATGATGGGAAAAACAGGATCATAACTTTGATATTTACTTAGAGAATCCTGGTAAACATAAATAATTCCAAGTAAAAAAATACAAACTTAAGCCCACTCCTTTTTTTCTATTCTTGCCTGAACTAAATTATTTAATGTAGAAATTACATTTGTTTTTCCGTAGTATTTACGTCACCACAAATTCATTTTTATCAGTCTAAGTTATAGCTAAAAATCCATTTCTTTGCTAAGAAAATGAACGGACTTATGGTCCCAGAAACGACTGTTGCACTCGTCTCTTAATATCGATGTTCTCATGAACACTAAGACCCGCAGCATGTGTTTCAGTAAACGGAGTGCACTGTGGTCTGCTGTTAAAGAGCGCTTCTAGCAGACCAGAGGGATCCAGGAATAACCCGTCTGATCGTGAGCGTTTGGTTTCAGAAGCGTTGGCTCAGGTGAGGGTTTTTAATTCTCCGCAGCCCCAGCTCGTTACGCGTCTGTCAGTCAGCCGGGGCCGCTGTGAAACTGATAGTGTCCCCGGCGCTCCACTCATCCGGGCCTCCGCCGTCTGAGGCCAATCCCATTTTCCTCTCGGAGCGCACGTCCTGAGGCAGCGGAGCGGGAAGAAGCTTGTCATCCAGGAAGCGGCTTCAGAACATTCCCGAACGGCCCGCTGTGACACGCTGTGATGGTCCCATTACACTGACGCAGACAGACACGGGACGACACAATAAGAGCAGGGAACATAACAGAATAATACAGAGAGAGAGAGCCACAGGCACGTGGAACATTATACAATACACAGTACTGACGAAACATGTTTTGGGGAAAACTGAATGATTTAAACACTTCTGCTTTAATATCCCATAGTGGTTTGAGTTTATTTCTTTAAATTTAGTCACTTATGATAACGTTTCAGTGGTGACAAATACATTTTACACATACCTAAAGACAAATATAAAGACAAAATACAAATACAAAAATACATTTTTAGAAGATAAAATAATATGTAAATACTAATAGTTAATTTTAAATAATAAGATATATCTTAAATAAAGATAAAATAAATAAATAAAAAAATATACATAAAAATATATATTACTAACAGTTAATGGACTAAAACATGTTTGGGTGACATGAAAATGAGGAACAGCATTCTACAATAATTTTTTAAAAAAAGTTTTCATTTCAAAATTAAAAATAAATGACCTCATAGAATTTTGTTCTTCCAGAAAAATCAAATAGATACAATACATTTCACCTCACACACACAAACACAAACACACACACACACACACACACACACACACACACACACACACACAAGCAAATATTTAACTGATTATTATCTTGCTTATTGCTTTGGGTTTACTTATATCATAACATTTTCGGAATTGTTATATTCATAATTGTTTTTGAATCACTCATTTTCACCCGTACTTGACCGCAGTGCTGTTTGAAAGCGACAAATCCTTCCTGCTTGTTTACGTCAAACATAAAGGAACAGCATGAATCACATTCTGAGAGAAAACAATTAACCTTTATTAAAAGCGGCTAATTGCACTCCTTCATTACCCATCATGCACGAGCGGCCGGACTGATGGAGTGTCGCCATGGCAACCGCGGTGAGGTGACAGGTGTCAGAGTGAGTGACGGCACACCTGTACAGTGAGGGACATTTACAGAAACACAGCTAACGTGAAGCTCTCGGACTCGTCTACGATCAGCACGCCTGCGTCTGGAGTCGTCCCAGCATGCTGTGCTGTTTGGTGGCAATGGAATAATCAATGGGAGATAACAAGAGAGTCAATCAGATGTGGAAATACAGCGGGAGGCTTGGAGGTGTTTGATTCTCACTGGAAACGAGCACCAGGACAGGATCTCTGTGCCTGAGACACATGAACAGAGGCTGGTCTGGGGTTTTCAGTGTGTGTCCATGACTGAGGCTGCTGGGGGTAAAGTGTTCATGGAAAGAGCCGCTCACGTTTGACTCTCATCATGAGATTCTGTGTGAATCCACCATTAACTACAAC
This sequence comes from Cyprinus carpio, assembly GCF_018340385.1. Lineage (NCBI taxonomy): Eukaryota > Metazoa > Chordata > Actinopteri > Cypriniformes > Cyprinidae > Cyprinus > Cyprinus carpio. The sequence continues at coordinate 5,667,405 of NC_056577.1, forward strand.
ACTACAAAACACAAATGAACCCTTCATTCATCTTTGACTCCAAAAGGTTAAATGGTCTTGAAAAAATAGCCATGCTTGTACTGTTCGCGGTCAAAAATGACCACATTAAGAATGAAAGGGAAGCGAATTTCATGTTTGGTACTGCACCTAAATAAAACCTCACTGAAAGCTCAATTTTTGTGATATCAACCTCAAATTTGGAACACAACTTGTTTAGATTTATTTCATTTGATTTTCACACAGTTTTGGAAAATAAACATTTCACATAACATTTACATTTTTTATTTTTGTGCATTTTTCATAATAATAAAAGTAACTATATCATAAAAATAAACCTTTTTTTTCTTTCTTTCTTTTTTTTCAATATAGTAATAATCTGCCTTAAGTGTCTTCTTAAAAAATAGACCAAACTTAAGTCTGTGCTCCAAAGCATTCAAGATGTACAACCCTTTAAGTTGGAAATTTCATTTTCAGGCCTTAAGTTTAAAAAGTGGTTAACACTTCAGTAAATAATATAACTATAAATAATAACTATTCAATAAATGTAATTCAGTACCATATAATCCACTAAAAATACAAAATATATAAAAAATAAGTATATAAAAATATAAATAATATAAAATAGATAAATAAAAGGCACCAGAGGGTTAAAACAACTAAAACTAAAACCATACTAATATTAATACTTGAAGTTGAATATTGATAACCAAAATAAAATAAAATATATTTATAAAAGTATTCTATTTTACCAATGTCCATTTAGTTTAAAGTGATGAACTAAACCGACTAAAACCATACTAACATAATTACTCAAAATAAAATAAACTTTAACTCAAATAAACTAATTAAAAATAAGAATATAGGAATGAGTCTCCAGATCTAATGAAGAATCAAACTCATCATGAATGGTCTGAGGGTGAGAACATTACCGGCACATTTTCATTTAGGGGTGAAGGGATGATTTGTTGTAGAGCTGCTGTTTTTCTAGTTGTTGTTCAGAAAACCACACCCCACAAGTAGATTTATCAGTTTTGAAGATATAAACCTTCTGATGGCTATTTCAAACACACACCGTTCTTCAGAAGAGAAACTGGCGCTCTCAGCTCATCTTGAGCCGTCGTTTGGTCTTCACTGAAAGCTGCAGCAGAAACAGGTTGGATAATGTCTCTAATGCAAAGCCATAGAAACACAACACGTCTCACAACAGACGGCGGAGAAGGCGATCCATCTCTTAGACGTAATGAACCATCACACAGACAGATGAGAAACACAGCCGTGATTTACTGAGAGACCGAGACTGCACAGGCTCTGATTGTGTGTTTTTTAGTTTGTGTAGGAAGCGCTGTTTGCTTGTTTATCTGCTTTAATAGGATTCGATTTTATAGATTTTTTTGGGAATCGCCTCCCCCGATATTCCTCATCCGGTTGTGGTGTGATAAATTCACGGCATTAAAAATGGCTCTCCGATGAAAGAATGCAAATGTCATTTTTGATCAATGAGAGGTTATTAAACTAATGTCATGCAATTATTTCCCACATTTCCACATGACATGATTGTCACTTCCTGTGTCGCAGGTTTAAAAAAATATTAGGTTTTTAATGAATAATGTAATGTAATTTTGCTCAGCTGTTAATAAGTGCTGAGTAGTCCCTCTAAAACTTAGTCAAGTCAAGTTAAGTCACCTTTATTTATATAGCGCTTTAAACAAAACAGATTGTGTCAAAGCAACTGAACAACATTAATTAGGAAAACAGTGTGTCAATAATGCAAAATGGACAGTTAAAAAAGATGGATATGGTTAGAAAAGCTTAAACTCTGAACTTTACAACGCATGATGTAGCATTGTATAATAATGCAATTTGATTAGCTCCAACGTAGTGCTAAGTTATTTACTAATAAATGAAAAAAACAAACAAACAAAAAATATAATGTATATATATATATATATATAATATATATAATATATATATATATATATATATATATATATATATACTTTTTGTCAAAAAAAACCTACAGCATACACCGTACATCTTTATATATAATCTCATAAAAACTTCAAATTTCTTTGAAATATGGTTGAAGTACTGCTGAATGTACTGATGAGTGTTTATGATAAACTGAAATACAATTTAATGTCATTTCTATTTAAACTTCATGTCATGTATTTAAATGATGACGTTGCAAATATATATTAATTTTAAATGTAATATAGAATAAAACACTACAGTTAAAATGCTAATCAAGTACTTTACATGTGCCTTGGTATGTTAGTCAACACATCAAAACAAGTGTACTTCTTTAAATACAACAAAAGATTATCCAAATGATTTAAAATTCACTTTAACACAATTTTTTATTTGACATTATTACAAAGGTCACTTTTTAAAAGTGCACTTAAGTGTGTTTAGAAATGTAGTCAAGAAAGTGTCTTTAAGTGGACTTTTATTAAATTAATGAATTAAAAGGCCACTTAAGTGACTTTATTATACTTCATTATTTTTAAGTCACTTAAGTGACATTTTATTTAAGTACACTTAAGTAACACTTTAATAAGTGCTTTTTTAGTGTCCTTTTAAGATTTGAAGTACTCCACAAGTGCACAGTCAGTAAAATTAAATGCACTTCTTTTTCACAGGGGCAGTTATGGTGCACTGTGATTGGTTGGATCCATTTAATACTAGCACACAAACATTCACTTCATTCGTCTGTTTTATAGTATGTAAGACATTCTTCAGATGCATCAGAGAACTAGTCTTCATAAGTTTCCTGAAAATTAAATACTCAGCGTGAGGAACTCTCTGATTCCTGCATTTCCAACAGGATTTTGATTATTGTCTTATCTGTTTGTCTAAAACAGGCATCTACACGGACTATCTGCATTTGCTGAGTAAGTCAGATATTTATGTCTCCAGTTATCAGGTTTAATGGCACAGACATTTGAAGGACATTCTATCGTTCCCCTGAGAATGGAGGTTTATTACTGCCACAGTAACACAAGGCAGCGAACAGCGTGCTTGCTATCGGACACGCATTCGCTTACCTGAGTATTGTGTTTCTTGCTGAAAAACAACAATTGTCAGTCACATAATTTACAGTCATGTAACAGATCCTGATGAACAGACACTGAAATGCATAACTTCAATGCAATGACACCATCTAAACTAACTTAAAAACTTAACTTAAAACTCAACTCAACATAACTTAAAGGGGTCATATGATGCGATTTAAAACAACCCCCTGAAACGGCTCGTTCTAACACGCCCCCACATCTCTACCTCACTGTGTGGGAAGATTTGCATAACGCCGGCCAAATGTTCACGTAAAAATATAAGGCGTAACTTTTATCCTCGCTGTTGGCGCTGGTGCCATGTTGTGGAGACGCTGTGTGTTTCGTTGTGAAAGAGAAACTACTTTGTTTGTTCTTCCAAAAGAGGACACAACTAGAAATCAGTGGTTAAGTTGTATTTACAACACTGTTCCAGAGCAGTTCAACCCAAATATTCAGATGTGTGCAGCACATTTTGCGTAGGACGAGGACTGTTTCCTCTGAAAGTATCCTACAATGCTGGTGTCTGTTTCATTAAAGTGGGGAAATTCCAACTTTGCAGGGACATTCTCAGGCGCTTATGACTCACAGCCTGTAAGTACGTTTTCATATGTAATGTTAAAGGATTTGCCCACTGATGATTCAAACGTGAGTTTTGAGCAGTGTAGAGTAACTGTTAGAGCTTGTTGTTTGTTCCTTTCTCCAATCACAAATGCAGACATGGTTTATGTTTATGTTTAATGCACAGCGTAAAAAAGACGCAAATCATTTATAACCAGTAATAGGTCGCCTCTGGATGCAAACAAATGCCTTGTTTGTAATGGTTTTAATGGTTTTGTTCATCGTGCCCGGTGTCCGGACCAGTCAACACCCGGCATCACACGTACGGTGAACGAAACATTCCGTCCACACGCTTAAATCACAACTTTGCACTGGGACATGTGGCCACTCAGCGTACATGGGGAAAGGTGGGGAGATATGAGGAGAAAGAAAACCCTAAGTAAGTATGTGGAAAATATGTGTTTTTTTTTAACCTTAAACCCCATAAAACATTTCGTTAAAAACAATCACCCACTCATGTTCGTTTTCGCAATATGTAATGCTTAAAACTCAAATTACGCTCACTGAGTATTTAAACCCCAGCTGAATCAAGTTTTGAGCAGTTGCGTCCTTAAACTTTTTTATGTAGGTAGAGTAACATATAAGTGTAGAGTATCGTTGTTCGTCTTTCTTGCATTACTCATGTCAAGTGAAACTGACTTGTCTGCGTTCTCCAATCACAAAATTGTAAATGGAAACTATATACAGAATATGGAATAAATAACAAAAATAAGCTAAAAAAAAATAAATAAAAAATATATACAGAATATGGAATATCTAACTAAATTAAGGGTATAAATAATAATTGGAAAAAAAAAATTAACTAAAATGACAAATATAAGCTAAATATATGTCAATAATAGTTATCTGTCAACAAATGTCAAACTTACAGAACCGTGAAAAGAGAAAAGCATGAGAATAAAACATTCAAATTTATTCATTTTCATATATACAGTGTTTAATCACACAGATAAAAAAATCAGGAAAAAAATGGATGTCGTCACTATGTTGCTGAGCAAAAAATAAAAATAAAAATAACAAAAAAAAACAAACAAAAAAAATCCCACACTAAAATGAGATTAACCTGGGAAATTTAACTAGTTAAAGGAATATATAATCCCCTTGTTCTCCATTATGTGCGGTGTCTCCTAATCCTGCTTCAGACACATTTAAATCTGTGCATCAGATGTTGAACCTGCTCTAGAGTTCTGCTTTAGTGTAAAGCGCCGGTCTGCTGAATTAGCCTCAGTTAACGTCTGCATTGCTTTTTAGATGCCAGACTCACGGTAAGTAGTTCTCACCTCATCTAGCTCATGATCTGTATCACATCTTTTACTCAGCAGCTAATATTTTTAAAATAAACATGAATCTATGCTCATAATTTGAATTACATTTAAAAATATTGGATCCCTACACGTTACATATTCACCAGGATTGCAGTTGAGTTCATAAAGCTCTTAGACTCTCTCTGAATGCGGCTTTGGCCGGACTAAACCTCTCGTGATCTCAGATGAGCGGCTCCTCAAATCTGAGGTTCATTTCATACTGAAGTCATTTGATTGTTTTGATAATACACTAAGGCCGGTATTGTACAAATTTGAAATGAACACTTTGCAATAAGGTTGCATTAGTTAATTAATGCATTAACTAACACTAATAACGATGACTACATTTGTTGCAGTATTCATCTCTACTATAATGTTAGTTAATAAAATATAAGAACATTATTGGTTCATGTCTGCTCAGTTTCTGTAAGTTTTGATTCTCAAAACAAGACTGTGCCTGCCATTCTGTCTGCTGTTCATGTGATACATGGTTTATTGTCTTTAAAGGGGGTCATATGATGCTTTTTTTAAAAGATCATTATTTTGTGCGGAGATTTAAAGATTCCTAAATGCATCTTCTTTCAGAAGGCCAAATAGAGTGCTTTTGCTTTCTCCTAGATACACACAGCATCTCCCTGACACGACTGCTTCAACACTAACTGTGTTACTGAAACCACGCCTTCTTTCTTTGCGTCAACATCTGGGCGGCATTACGAAAATATTTCCACAAAGTGACGTAGAGATGTGGGGGCGTGTTTGAATGAGCCGTTTCAGGGGGCGTGACAGAGTCTTAACTTTGATAAAGAATATCTGTTTGGATTTGAGACTTTAGTCTTTGCAACTTTACAGATCTTCTTCATGCACCAAGAGCAATTAACACTCTATAAGAAGAAAGGAAAAATTGAAATCATCATATGACCCCTTTAAGCTTTGGTCCTTATTTTTATAGGAAATCTGTGAATAAAGCTCGGGACACACCAAGCTGACGGGCGTCTCAGAGTTTGCATTGGAAGCTGTTGATTCAGGATCAGGTCTGGATGCACACATTGAGTAGTGTGTAGATACATGGCGGTGTTTCAGTACGTTCATCTACACGAAACGAATCCAGACGTCTCAGTGCTTACATGAGAGTCATAACATTCTGATTTCAGATGAGAACGTCCCGTCAGCGATGTACAGGAACACTTTCACTCCTGAATAAAACATCAGGCTCTCTCTGCGAGCGGCGGCGTGTAGCTGTCGACTAAACCAAAGAATCTGCAGGATGTTCTCGGCCAATCAGAGGCTGTCACAAATACACGCTTTCCTTTGATAAAACACTCGTTCAGATCGAGAGATTCTCCAGAGATCACATTATACAAAACCCCTTCAAAAACAGACTCTGCCGCTGCCGTTTTCTTAAGATGACTTTAAAAACTCCTCTAGGAGTCTCAGACCGAATGCTGAAACACCAGCGAACAGTTCATCTCACGTTAGGGTGATATTTACAGCTGCGATCACATGTTGGATTTCAGTCATTTTTGAGTTCAACACGTGTTATGTGGATAAATATTTAAAGACTTGATTTGAATATGAAGCGTTTCCTCATCTAACTCTAGGAGAGACGTTTGACTGGTTTGTTTTTTGCTCAGTTAGATCATGCAGATGTGCAGAAATGAGTCGGTTCTTTCCATTGCTTATCAATGTGTAAATAATGACTTTTCTAGCAGTTGATTTCAACATTGTTTCTAAATGCATTAATTAGTCGTCCATTTGGAAAACTCAGTCTGCCTGCAAAGATAATTATAAGAATACTTTGATCATCTTTTGAAATCAAGCTGTTGTTTGATCATTTGATGAATGTTTGACAGAAACACAAACCAAACAACATCACAAAACATCCCAGAATTCATCAGATCCATCGATACTGATGTTTGTGCTGCAGTTTTCCCTGTAAATATTAATGTAATCTCCTATATGATGATGTCATTGAGAAACTGGATTTTTTTTTTAGTTTTACAAATACTAGCAGGATGTGTTTTAGGAAACATGATTATCGATTAAATCAATGCACTTAACATACGATTTTGACTGCAGAAGAAATGATTAAATTATTATTATTTATTTTTTTACATTATTACAAAGGTCACTTTTTAAAAGAGTACTTAAGTGTGTTTAGAAACATGACATGAAAGTGTCTCTCTAAGTCACTTAAGTAGCCTTATATTTCATTACTATATTATCTGCAAGTACAGTGTTTTTAAAATATGCTTTTAAGATCTGAAGTGCACATTCAATACAACTAAGCACACTTCTTTTGGCAAGCTGAGTATGAACTATCAAATGCATGAGAGCAGCGTAAACATTTCCACCTCAGACGTCTGAAATTCAGACGAGGTTGTATTGATAAAAGAGCGAATAAATGGTGACAGAATTGTCAGTTTTGCATGAACTGTCCCTTTAAATAACCCTCCCTCTCTCTCTCTGGCTCGCTCCTTTTCTCTTAAATGAGAAATAAAAAGCCAATGGCAGAGATTAATATTAGGCAGAGCAAAGATACAATTGGCCCCGGGCAGCGATTCCAGAACGTCAGTGAATTAATTCAACCCACCCGTCATATCGCTCGTTCTCTGTCTCTCTCTCTCTCTTTCTCGGACACTTCAGAAGTTTTTGTCACATCCGCTCTTATCTCGGTTAATTCTTCTGACACCTCTCTGATAAATTCAGAGCCTGTCACAACTCCCTGAAAACTCCTCAGCGCTGAGTTTTCATTTCATACTCTTTCTCTCTCTGTCGGCTCTATGAGCTATATTTACCAGTTTTCTTGAGGAATTTTGGCTTTAAGCTCGTCATGACCGCAGAACAAAAGCTCTTTTGTTGTCACTGGGAGCGACTCCTTTTGGACTTGGAAACCCATTAAGTCCATATTTAAGCAGCCCTTAAAACATGATTTCAGCTTTTTTATGTGTCTGGGATGAACAGACGTCCAGGAGCGATAAATGAAATAAAAGGAGTGTTAACAAAATCAACATCAAATACATATAGTGCATAAGATGTAATAGCACAATAAACACTTGAGCTTATTAATGACTACCACCAGACTGGACAATAAACAAATATATGTGTGTTTCATAGTGAAGTGTGCTTATTTACACGTGAGCAGCTTGAGAGCTTGTGTTTGCAGCATCTCGATTGTTAAAAAATGGTTCAAAATTCATTTTGGTAAAAAAAAAAAAAAAAAAATGTAATACATTAAAATAAATAAATATAATATATATGATATCAATATTTTTAGTAATAATAATTAATATTAATGCATTATTATTATTATTATTATTATTATATTTCAAAGTTGTTGTTATATAATAATCTATTATATTGTGTAATATATTTATATTATATGTATATTATTATATTATAATTATATATTTGTTTGATTTCCACCTCAGTTTGTTTATGGTACAGTGTGTGCAGGGGCAATAAACCCAACAAAGGGCTCAAAACACAATATTATGAAATATCAGAAGTCATATTTTTAAATAATTTGTGTGTTTTGCCTCATGTTTGGTTTATTTCTTGCTCTGCTGGCCACCATTTTTTAATGTCCCCTTAAGTCTGCCTGCTTTAGTCACACACAGCTGCGCTCAAACTAACTGATAATGTGTGTGTGTTTCGGTGTGTATGGAGTATAAAAACTAGAAACATCCTGTCTAGTCAGAAACCCCAAATCCTGAAGGAATTTAAAAAAATCCGAAAGTTTATCCTCCAATCTAAGCGATTCAAGTTTCCAGCTTTCAGTTCCTGAGCGGCTCTAGGTCAGATCACCAGCTTCCAGCTGTTCAAGCTAAATCGTTGTGTGTGTGTTGTTTCATAGAAGCAGCTAGTGTTTTCTCTGGACTAACACAAACAAGAGATTCTGAGAGCACTGCAGGACCGACACAATCGCTGAGGAAACATCGAACATCTCTGGCTCTTCTCGTTTGTTGTTCTGCATTAAACTGAAACTTAATTTTAGTCTCAGTTCTAAGTTACAAATTTACACACATATACACACATATTATCAGCTCATAAATCATAAATTCACTTTTCACTCTGTTATAAACTCTTAAACTCCAATATATCAAGAGAAAAACTGAAATCTGCTCTGTCATGATCTGAGCCTTTAATAACATAATTGTGTGTTGATATGGCCTGTGATCCTCTGCTGATGCGAGGCCTTATTCACAACTGTTCCTGACAGTCAAGGCGAGAATCACCCACGTCAACGTTTCCTTCAACAGCACATGAAGAACGGAAGAAGGATTCTAAATGATTGTCCAGATCTTCGTCACGGACTGGATCTCAGCTGGTTTTGCTTCAGAACCGGATTTTGACATCAGACATCCATCGCCCAACACACAGCAGCATGTGTGTGTAGATTACTGATTACTGATTCCAAAATTACATGACAAAAATTGTAGTTAGTAAAACATAATCCATTACATTACACTCATCATTTTACGGTAATGTATTCAGACTACTTTTACCAATTATTTTACTTTTGACCTAACTTGTGTATCACATTGATTTCAACAGGATAATCTTGCACGATATTGATATAAAAATACATAAAAAGAAAATATATTACATTTACATCATGAAGTGCATTAATTATTACATTACATCAGGTTTTCCAGAATGGGGTTCATAAAGGAACTGCAGGGAATTTGTGCGTATAATTAAAAGCTCATAATTAATTAAATCATAAAAATGTCAAATTAGAAATAGTTTATATCCATTAAATTATATGATTTAAAAGATTACATATTTTATTTTGTTTACTTCTGCAATGCGCATATTGACTAATTAACAGCGGGGGGGCGCAGCGTCCACATGCACATGTGTTGCTTAATCCATGACAGTATTATAATTACCCCTTAAAAATGTCAGGTCGTCTGTCGTAAACAAATTAGGGTGAAAGAAAAAAATGTTTGGGAATCCCTGCATTCATCTAAATATAAATAATGTGAATTTGTGGCTTTTTAAAGTGTTTTGAAGGACCAAAAAATCCTTCAAAGACATTAGTGATACCGGTATGATTGAAAAAGCAACAACGACAAAAAACAAGCGATAAATCACATGGAACATTAATGTGGTTTATCAGTAGGTTTAAATGTTGAGAAAACTCTGGTCAAATGCTGGGTATTTTCTGAGTAATGTAATAGCCTGACTGGTGCTTTGTGTGAATGTGATCCACAAAACTGGAAGACTTTTCTGAATGTATATAAGTGGATTCTAGAAAGCAAAATTAACGAGATAAAAAAGAAGTAGGGGATAAATGCAATAATGTATGCTGTTGTGTGAATAATATGTCACTCAATAACTAACTGTAGTCTGATTTTGAGTATTTTAATATGTAATATAGTCTAAATTTCAAAAGATTATGTAATTCTTATTATGTTAATCCAGATTACATGAAATCAGTTGTCCTACTACACAGATAACTGTGAATCCACTGTATAAAACAAACAACAACAAACAAAACAAACAAACAAATTTGAAACAAAACCCGCAGAAACGAAACATTTGAAATAAATCAATGATTCAGTCTCTATCTATTTGCTAGCTAGCTAGGCTAGAGATGATTGGACGATTGGTCTTTGACATCAACAACAAAATATCTGGATCTGCTTTGCAGCGCTTTTTTAAAAGTTACTTGTATTTAAGTGTGCTCGGTCATCAGGAACTGTCTTTGCTCCATATAGACCAAAGATAAATAGAGAGAATGCAGAGGGCATCAGAATCATTCCTGCAATGGTCAGAACAGACATACAGATCAGACGTAGACAGACCGACGAGAAGATACAGGACTAGACAGTACGAGACAGACAGACAGATCAGACAGTAGCATACGACAGGACCGAGACGTACAAGAAGTAGACAGACAGAGTCAGATGTACATGACAGACAGACAGAGAGCAACAGACGCAGACGGACAGAAAGACGAACAGACGATAGACAGAGCAGTACAGATGAGGGTCAGACAGATCAGACAGAGAGACAGACAGACGTACGGGAGCGGTGACGGAGCGGAACGGACGGTAGAGTAGTAGAGAGACATACAGGACACAGAACAGACAGACAGACAAAGACGGATGGAGCAGATTCAGAGGGCAGGAGGCAAACAACAGACAGAACAGAGGCATGACAGACAGGACAGGAGCAGACAGACAGAGAGACAGAAGCAGACAGACAGACAGAGACAGAGACAGACAGACAGACAGTTACAGGACAGCATAGACAGACAAAAGTACGACAGACAGTAGGCAGACAGGACAGACCAGACAGACCTAGGACAGTTACAGACAGACAGACAAAGAGACAGACAGACAGACGAGCGGAACGGACCGGACTGGACAGAGTAGACACAGCGTACAGCACAGACAGACAGACAGGACAGACCGTACATGAACGGATTGACAGAGGAGACAGGACACGACAGACACGCCAGACAGTTACGGATGCAGACAGACAGACAGAGAGACAGACAGATGGCAGACTACACAGAGAGACAGTATCAATCTCAAAGTGGACCTGGATCAGACAGTAGCAACCAGACATAGTAGCATACAAGAGATACCGCACAGAACGTGACGGACAGACAGACAGACAGACAGGACAGACATAAGCAGACTAGACAGACTAGACAGACAGAGATACCATACAGGATCAGGAACAGACAGACAGACAGAGCAATAGCAGACAGGACATACATTACAGACAGGACAGAGAGACATTATGGCTGTCAGAATAATGGGAAGAAGAGAACATGAAGATCGGAAGACGGACTAGGACAGACAGAGCAGGACATGACGAGACCAAACAGACAGACAGAGGCAGACAATCAGGGCAGAGATTCTCAGACAGCACATGACAGACTTAGACAGACAGAGGCAAACATGTACAGACAGACAGAACAAGAACAGAAACGCCGAGAGAGACAGAAGATCATACTAGATGGACAGAATCAGACAGAGAGACAGACGCATACAGACATACAGACAGACATGACAGACAGACATTGATTGCAACAGACCGAGGCGGAGCGACCGAGGCAACAATGGAGCAGACAGACAGACCAGAGAGAACATACAGACGAGTATACACAGACAGACAGAGGCTGACAATATAGGGAAGAAGATAAATGAAGATCTGGAGACATATTGACAGAGCAGTCAAGCCAACTTACAGTAGAGCAAAGAGACAGACAGACATACAGACAGACAGACAAAAGTAGACAGCATGTGACAGGCCTAGCGTACAGCAGACAGACCAGTCAACAGGCAGGACGGCAGACAGATCAGACAGAGCAGTACAGACTGTACAACAGAGAGACAAGACAAGACTGAGCATAACCGACGTACGACGGATCAGGTCGGACAGGACGGACGGACGGAGAAAAACATAAGCTTGACAGACGGAACGGAAGACAGACCGACAACAGGAGAGAGAGACAGACAGACAGACATAGCGTATGACAGACAGAGCAGACAGACGGACAGACAGTTACAGACATACAGACAGAACGGACTGATCGGACGACCACCTACAGACAACGAGCAGTCAACAGAACAGACAGTACGGGAGCAGACGAGATACAGATAGACAGCAGGAGACGACGAAGCAGTACAGAAAGACAGTTACGGACTGACGGACGGACGGTATCTGACGGACGGCACGACATACAGTAGCAGACATCATACAGACAGTTAGAGACAGATGGCTGTCAAATTAGGGGAATGAAGAAGATATATGAAGAGGCTGGAGAAGCGGACAGACCATGTGAGCTGGTCTTCTTCAACTTTCATTTTCAGTGCAGTGTCTCGAGGGATCTCGAGGATCAGGAGAGACGGATGAGGCTCAGGTCTTTCTGCCTGTCGTATTCTTGTCTGTTTGGTCATGTCCTCTGGAGATGGTTGCAGGTCAACTGCAGCCAGGAGCTCAGAGATGCGCTGATGGCAATAAATGCGCAGTTAAATGTGAATCAACAAATGAAACATCGTCTCATGCATTTGACATTCCGAGTCAGTCAGAAGCTCATAATCCCTCAGATCAGATGTATAAAAAAAAACGCTGGTTTTGTCACGCTCACTCAAAACCGAGGTCAGGAGCGAATCTCTCTGCTGGCTCTCTCCGCTTTTCTCTTCCCCCGGCTTCTTCAGTGAATGTCTTTCATCATCATCAGGTTTACATGAGGGGACACATCTGTCGGGCTGTCCAGACACTCATTCATTCTTTTCCTCCGGCTCAGGTGGTCCACGTGCCCTAATGGACGCGAGTGTGTTCAACTCAGCTCTTTCCTCGCCTCATTATTTTCTTCTCATCTCTTCACAGAACCTCTTCTCGCTCGACAGCATCCATTTCACCTCTATGCTTGATCTATCTATCTATCTAGCTATCTATCTATCTATTCTAGATCTATCTATCGAGTATCCTCATAAATTATGACAAAATAAGTGAGTTCATCATTTTACGGTGGCGTGGGTCGTAACCAATCCATGTATTTTTGTAAATGTACTGGGCAGTCTTTGTCTTTTTATTATAATTAATGAGAGTAACCTGGAACTACTCAGTGTGGTGGGCTCTTGTACAGTAAGTCCACTGCATTTAAAATTAAGCGAGAATCAATCATAAATCAGCCAAAGTCTCTGTGCTGGCTCCTTTCACTTGACAGAAGGACTGGAGTCATGTGGCATTGACTTATGGACGGCGACCTGAAATAGTACAGCTCCTTCTTCTGGCATAATGCTCAGCATTGCTAGAATACAAATTATGCGATACACCATCCCGTATCATCTATGCATGCAGATTTTCTGTTGTGGGGCAAACGCATTGTACTGAGAAATGGGCGTTATTACGCGCTATTATTTATGCGTTTTAAAAAAAAAAAAAAAAACAAAAAAATAGGTAAAGCCCAGATACCAAAATGGCTTTGTAATGTCGGCACAGGTCATTTGATATTGAACACGCTATTCGGATTGCTTTCTTTGTCTGTGCTGGGTCGTGCTGATGACAGCCAGCCATTGTGAATGCTCAATGGTCCAGAATTATGCTTCACATGCAGCTGTACATCAGCATATTTGTGTCTGCTTGCTACATTAAGCGTTTTGGGGGACAGAACTAGCCGTGAGTGCAGGGCGTGAGATTCATGGTGAAAGTGCATGATGTTTTCCCAAAACCATGAGCCACAGCTGATGTGCTGATTTGCAGGCTGAATAATCTTCATGGATGATGTTCTGAGCTGGCTAATAATGGCAAACTGATAATGGAACTGTGAGTCATCGGAGTAGATTCACAACCATCATTATTCTTGATCATCTGCTAATGGTGTGTGAATTTCATTAAAGTGAGCGCACCATACCCACATGTGCTGGATCATACTGTGACTTTGGGGATGTGAAGCACACGAAAGAGAGAGCCATTGTGTGGTTTCTATGATAAGTTTAAACAGGCTGGCACGATCTGTATGCCACGTTGCAATGCATATAGTTGGCCGGTGGTAAGAAAGTGATTTTGTTTGAACCCTGATATTGAGTCAAATGTTGATTGTTAATGGATAAATGAGCACAAGAGTCTAAAAATTTACCAAGATAGAGCACCTTAGGCTCTATCATAAGTATATTATATATAATATATATAGATACTATTATATATATTATATATATTAGAGAGCTATATAATATACGTGTTGTCTGTGTATATTTGGGGTTCAAGATTAATCGCTTAGTCAACTGCAGGTTTTGGCCATTACACTTAACTTGACTTCGACTAGTCACTGGTCCTAAGAGGGGCGTACAGGATAAGAAGAGAGCATCTTTGAAGAACTTCCACATTAAACGCTCTGTTTACAACAGTTAAAATTACAAATAAATGTATCTCCGAAAGCGCCACCAACATGTGTGCTTATATTCCAGATGCCTACATTGACGGGATAATGCACATCTAAAACAGATTATTGTACATGTAACTTAATTCTGTTTAATCTAATGCGCTGCTGCTCTGTAACCACACACATAATTACAGACAGATCGTACTTCCCGTCCAGGATCACGGCAGCAGAATCATTCAGCCAGAAATGTACTGTCAACGCTGTTCTGTGATTTTCTCAATAAAATAGCTTAGAAACTTAAAGTTCACAGCATATATTTCTTAATCACGAAATCCCACCAGCGTCACGACTACTAGAGAGATGCTACCAATTAGAATTAATTCACACACACAATCCCTCTCACTAATGCATTCATATAAATGTAATCTTTACTGTGGCTACTTTATCTATATCTGATTTAAAAAACGAGTAGAAATCTGTGAGAAATAAAACATGACACAAAGGCAAAAGAACTGATAAAAATGAGCTGTTATAGAGGCAATAGCCACGTGGGCAGTGCTGTGTCAGGGTGCCATAGCTGTGGCACAAGGGGTTTGTCACAGCTCACAGACTTATTTGTTCATTAATGACGTCATCAGCGACTAGTCGACTTCGACTCAACATCAGAAGTCGTTCAAACCCCTACTATATACTTAAGTGACTTACAGAGGGTCAACTTATGACATGTGTTCACTAAAGTACACTTTTTGTAAAATAGGTTGGACACCTTTGTACTACTGTGAAACAAAATATTTTACTCTAAAGTAGATTGTAAATCATGTTTTAATAATCTTTTGTGGTTCATTTATAAAGTAGTACAGCTTATTTTGATGTGTTAACTAACATGACTTAGCCACATGGTTAAGAACTGGGCATTATAAACTTTTAATTGTAGCACTTTTATGGAGTATTATTTTTAAAGTTAATACAGAATATATTTACATGTACTAATGGCAACTATCCTTTTCTGATATTTAAATATTTATAATATTTATTTATTGTTAGTAAATTTTAGTTTAGTTTTTTTCATAAATGGTTGTCAGATACCTGCAACACTTCACCATAAAGATGTACTTAAGTCACTACTTAAGTGGATGAAAAACATTCTAAGTTTCAGCTTTAATCGCATTAAAATATAATTAAACACATAAGTACACTTTCATTTAATAACAATCAACATTGCAGTAAGTGTCTGAAAAAACATTACAATTTCAGTTCACTCTTAAGTGGATTCTTGTGAGGCTATCAATCTGTAATAAGTACTCTTTTAAAAGGATGCTAAATTGCACATATTTTTTCACAAGGGTTCTCTCGCTTGAATTTTAAAACAAAATAAAATATATATACCATATTCACACTTTTTTTGGCATAATTTGACAAAAATGATTCTCGGCTTTGATGAAATCAGATTTTTTAAATTTCCAAATTCAATCCCAGTCGCCACCAGCCATAAAAAAAATCGTTCCCATTCGTATATTTTGATTTTTTCTCATGAAGTGATGGTGTGTTACTGAAAGCCTCTCGGTGAACTCACGATTTACGAAAACATCTGGAGCCAACTACAAAAATCACAGCAACAACAGAAATCCCACCGCAATAACTCATTGAAGGGGATCTGAACAAGTATGGTTCTGCCCACGTCCGATGACCAGTCAGAGGTCGTGAGCGTAGCAGAGGTTCTCACGCTGTGCTTTCCTGTGGGAAAGTGAGGCCGGGAGCCGTGTGAGAGACATGTTTTCTCTGCATTCTCCAGGAGATAAGCTCAGGGATTCACGAGGAGGCCTGAGCTTGATTGGCTCAGACAGACTCTGTACACACTTTTAAAAAACACTTTGACTGCACTGTTGAGGAATGAACTTTACTCTGGGTTTCAAAAACATCCAAATGAAGTCTGCCACCAAATAAGAGCTCAGGTCTCATGAATGATAGCCAGAATCAAGAGAGAAAAAAGCACTGGCTTACACGAGCCAAACCTGGCTTTGCCAACTTACAGACAACATCAAGTTATAGAAAAAAAAAAGCTTAGACAAAACATGGAACGTCACTGAATGTTTAAAGTACTTTTTATTGCTTTTTATTCTTGCCACTTGTGGAGAGTTCTTTCTTGATGTGTTTGGAAACTCAACCAGTATAAGGCTCGTTTCCGTCAGGAAATGCTTTTCTGGAATATATTTTTTATTTATATATATATATATATATATATATTGTTTTTGTAGTTCAAGTATCTAAAAATCATAAAACAATCAGTGACTTTTGAGAATGCAATACTGTGTGTTTGTAGAAGAAAGAGAGTGTGTTTTATGTTTTTATGATAAGCTTAGGATAACCATTCTTGACACATCTGAATGTGTAACTTGATCGTTACGATTAGCGCAATGGAGTGGCATTAGTGGCTCTGTTATTGCACGTCTGACTTTGTTTTATTGATCTGGTTGCGCAACGACATGAAGATGGAGTCAGCATGTTGGTTTAATGGACTAATATGATCACTACAGTAACTATCTAACGCTCACCAAGAACTGAATACTCATGATCTGAACATAATAACATGGCCTGTACAGTAAATTGTATGGTTTTTCTTAATATCTTTAATGTTTTTTTGATTGTTTCATGTTGTTTAGTAGCAACACAGATAATAAAAACAAGACACATTTACCAGAACCAGAAATACACGTGTGGATTAAGTTTATGTCTCAAAGGTAAATTGAATCGTCTTGAGAAGATTATACCTAAAACATAGATGTTTCAACGAGTTTAATAAAATACGCTAAGACTTTTTGATTTATTTAGCTTATGAATCTATCATTATTTTATATTATCACTAAATCTTGAAATTAAAAACTCTTTTTATCAACTTGTTTGCTTTTTAATTAGCTGATGCACCCCAGTGATCTGAGACATGTAGTTACACAGTACATCTAGATTCCTGTTAGGCCAGCTAATATAGAGTGTGACCAGTTCTAGTCAACAGTGGATGGAGTCACTGGAGGACCTTTTCACAAAAACTCATCAGATTGAGTTTATCCACAAAACACACTTCATTAGAATTTAGTCACAAGAAGTTAGCTTAGCTTTGGTCCAAAGCACATCTGATGGCTTATTGAATGCTGTCTAGGTAGGCAGCTCACTAGGTTTCGGAACAACATCTCTCTAATTTCAGACCAATGAAAAACTTTCTAATTGACTCCAGAGCGAAGCGAGACATTTTGATGAATATTCCTTGTTAGGGAATGCAGTGATTAATGATCTGGCCTATGAAACCACAAGTACCAGTGGAGGAAATGGGCTTTTTTAATATTGTGAGTGTATTCAGGTGGGAATAAACATTCCGGTACATCTGTACGGAGAAACCGAACACTGTTGGTTTTTTAGCAGAGCGGAGAGCGCGAGTGAAGCAGATGGTCGCCCTGTTTCTGATGCAGAGAAGACATTCATTCGATCATTCACGACTGAGCTCCATGCTTCATAATCAACAGGTTTTGCTTCCCCTAAAAACTGTCTGGAGGGGACGCTGACATCGTAAATAAACAGAGCTGCTGACATCATCAGGGGCCAACCGGATTTACGGACTGATGACCTCACTAAACACTGTGCGAGGATCCATCCAAGCTCCCAGCGGTATGCGCTTCGGACAGCAGAGAGGTCAAATACACACCATCAGACGTCACGAGCGGTGATCATAACCGTCTCGAGACGAGCGTCAGACCTAGTGGGAACCTGCTGGAGTCAATGTGTTTTCCTGAAACAGAGAACTCGGTTTGATGTAATTATTGATTATTAACTCAGATCCTGTGTGCTGTTTTGGCAACCGTTTCTGTTTACAGACGGAGGACTCGTCGTTGGAATCACGTTGTAAATTGCATTTATAACTCGCTGATAAATCTTATACAGTGCTAATAACTGTTTATACTGTATGTGTGATGGCAGCTTTTACTTATATCTAACTTTATACTTTGCTTTTGCCAGGAGTTATTTAAGAAATGTCAATGAATGATTGGAAGATGTTTATTTGGTTTGTCTTATAAAAAAAAAAATGATCTAATTGTTAATGAATTTACAATAATCAGACATTGATATGTATTTAAAATGCTGTATGCCAATGTTATTGCAAAAAGTTGTGCTTTGTGAACATTAGTTAATGCACCTGTGAACTAACATGAACTAACAATTAGCAACTGTATTTGCATTAACTAACACTGACAAAGATTGATAAATACTGTAATAAATGTATTGGGCATTGTTTGTTAATTTACTAATGGAGCCTTATTGTAAAAGTGTTACCGAATACTCAAATGTAAATTCTGATTCATTACTACTTAAGATAAAAATTCTTTCTATATGCTTGCAAAACAGATGTTTTTGTTTGCACATTTACTTTTTTTTTCATTTGTTTGTTTCATCACAATGTACTGTAAACGTCCTGTACCACAGTGATCCTGAATCGATTGTCAGGGACTCACGCAGGGATCTGAAGTGTTTGAGATTGTGTCCAGTCAACCCCGTCTGCTCGCTCGCCCTCTAACGCTCTCCAGGAGTCTCCAGCGCTCGGGGTTCTCCGGCCCCTCAGACGCTCACTAGTCATTACGCCCCACAGCGCTTTTAGCGCTTGACAACTGACACTTAATTACAGCACTTAGTGCAGTTTTTTGAATTACACTCAATTATGGCTCTGGCCGTTATAACTGATAGGTAGATTGATATTCTGATAGATCGGCCAGAACATCTTTTTGTGCACATTCCAAAGTTTAACACAGTAATTATTGTGTTCTGTAGATGAAGAAATGGAGAAGTGGTTTGGGCAGGGGGAGGAACGGTCCGAGGGAAGCAGGCCTGATCAAAATCAGATCGATGCAAGACTCTTCAACTAGATCATAAACGAAACATATGAACGCACTGTCTATGTGCACAGCCTGCCTTGTTAGAAAATGCTATTTAAATTAAATCCACCCATCAGTGTCTGACTGGGTCAGAGAAAATTACAAAACAAACCCATCTAATGAAGTAGATACAAGTAACCTTTGACCCAAGTTCAAAACTCTTTTCTTGAACTTTTTTTGAATAAAAAATAAAAAGCTATTAGCTCACAATTTACTTTTTTCTTCCTTCTCAGAACTGCATGAAAGAAAGACAATAATAAAGTCATAATATGAGATATATCTCATAATTATGACGTTAATTATGTCTTTCTTTGTATCTACTGTATCTACTTTGTACTATCTACTTGTATCTACTTCATTAGATGGGTGTGTTTTGTAATTTTCTAAAACTTTCAGCTCACAATTTTGCCATTTTCTACGATTGCGAGTTTATATATAAAATCGCAATCGTAAGAAAATGGCAAAATGTGAGCTGAAAGTTTTTTGAGGTTGTAAATAAAACAATTTTATTTTATTTTATTTTTTTTAAATGCACTGTGGCCTTAAGGGCACCTAAGTAGCCTTTTCATTAATGTTATAGTATCTGTTTATAGTACAGGGCTAGTGCAGATAAAATACAGGTAAGCACACTTCTTTTTCACAAGGCTCATTTACTACCATTTTTTGGTACTTACCATGGTGTTTTGGACACCATGAAAATACCACGGTTATATCCAGATTTCTTACTTTACAGCAAAAAAACTAGCTTTAATAAAAATACAGAAACATGACCGTGCCATTGGCGTTCAGTTCAGATGTTCAGTATTTGGATCTGTTGTTTCATGTTAGCGCTGGATTGTTGTTTATGGATGTTGGTTTTGTGGTTTTAGGAGATGAATATATTTTAAGCAGGTTCTTTTGAAATGAATCTCACTCTGAAGCAGAGTTTTTGTGTGTGGCCACGTTTGTTTGCACAGGGAAACACAGCATTGTCAAATAATGGTGAGAAATTTGGAGCAATTTTTAGACGTAGAATAACATAATTCGGTGTGAACATGACTTCACATTTTCCCCGTGTGGAAACTCTGGCTGGGAGCGATCAGTCCGTCATGTTTGCGTGTGTGTTCTGTTATTATGCGCTCAGTGTTATTCCATGAGGTCTGGGACGCCAGTGCTGGATATTTCACAGATAATCGACTTTCTTTTTCCTCTACTTTCCTGCTTTCAACAAAATGCACAGATCTGTATTAAAACACAATTAATTGAATTCATAAGTTACATAATTTCACTAGAAGAGGGCCAGTCCTAGTATTACAGAATGTGTTCCTTATGAAATAGACCACTTTAAGAGTACTTATTATAGAACATCATAATTATAGTTTTAAAGACACATCTAAGTGTTAACTGACTTTTAATGTTTTCAGGACACTTAACTGCAATTTAAATTTATATGACATGCAGTTTGCTGAACTTTACAGTGTTTTTGACCCACGTAATGTAAGACTTAAGCACATCTTTAGATGCCATTACATAATTAATTCTATTGTCTTTGAAAGAGGGTACTATACTAACATATAAGTACTGCTGAATGTACTGACGAGCATTGATGAGCAACTAAAATATAACTTTAAAGGGGACATCAGATGAAATTGTAACTTTTTAGCTTTTTTTCCATTTAGTTAGATTTCTGGCTGTCTGCCAGCTCAGGAAAACTGAAAACACGTTCGTGTTTCTGTTCTATGTAGAACAGCTTGCATTTTGAATAAGACCACCGGAGTCTATTCATGCATCAATTGGGTCCACGCCCCACGGAAGAGAGGGGCTTGGGGGTCAGTAGCCTCATTATCATTTAAAAGAGACATGCACCAAAAAGGCTTGCTGTGAAACCACAGCTGAAAAAGGGGTGTTGTTCTATATGACCACTGAGGAACTTTAACAAAAGTATGTTGCAGACATTTCATGAAGACCCTAAAGAATCATTCCAACTTGTGAAACAATGGGCATACCGACCGTCCCCATTAATGCCATTTGATTTAATGTCATGTAATTAAATCCACTTGTCATCAAGTTGCAATTTAGTGCACTTAAAAAAATACTTGAGTACTTAAGTGTGTTTGGAAACAGTGATGAAAGCGTCTCTCTTCAAGTCACTTCAGTGGCATTTTATTTTGTTAATATTATCTGAAAGTACAGCTTTTTTAATATGTTTTTAAGGTTTACTTGCAGATAATATGTTAATGAAAAAAGGCCACTTAAGTGACTTAAAAGCGAGACACTTTCAGGACTGTGTTTCTAAACACACTTAAGAAAAACACTTTTAAGGTGATCTTTGTAATTATGTCAAATTAAAAGTTTACTATAAAGTTCATTTTAAATCATTTTGTGGTGTTTTTAAAGAAGTACACTTATTTTGATGTGTTACTAACATACTAAAGCACATGTAAAGAACTCGATTAGTATTTTAACACTAGTGTGTTATTCATATTACATTTCAAGTTGATAGATTTAAATGTACTAATCTGCAAACTATCATAAATGGATTTAATTACATGACATTAAATTAAATGTCATTAAAGTGTATTTAGTTTATCATAAATGCTTGTCAGTACATTCAGCAGTACTTTAACTATATTTCAAACACAATAAAAGTAATCATGAAATGAGGTATAAAGATGTACTTAAAGTCCTACTTAAGTGGGTCAAAAACACTGTAAAGTTCAGCAAATTGCATTCATTTAAATTTAAACTATACTATATTTTAATTTAATAACAATTAACTTACAATTAAGTGCCTAGAAACATGTAACTTGGTTCGCATTTAAATATATTCTTTTAAAGGGATCATATGATTGCTGCTAAAGAGAACATATTTAGTGTATTTGGTGTAATGAAATGTGTTATGCGGTTTAAGGTAAAAAAAAAAAAAACATTATTTTCCACATACTGTACTTTATTGTTGCTCTCTCTATGCCCCGCCTTCTCAAAGCATCGATTTTTACAAGGCTCATCGCTTGAAAAGCAAAGTGTGCTCTGATTGGCCAGCTATCCAGTGCGTTGGGATTGGCCGAATGCCTCAAGTGTGTGATGGAATTGTTACGCCTCTTAACATATATGTGGTGCCTTGTTCGACGAGACATAAACATAAAACCCATTATAAACGGTGATATAACATGATTTCTAGTCTTGTCTTCTTTGGAAGGCAAAAAACTAAGTATTTTCGCTTTCATCAACAAAACAGTGTCACACACAGCGCGGACATGAGTGAGCAGAGGCGGGTGGCTTAAGAACGGATTCTGCTTAAGCAGATTCTACGAAGGAGTGTACCTTGTGCGTGCGGCAACCACATGTGACGACCCCGGGCTGGACTCCGCTTCGTCCACGGTGAAAGCCGATCCCGTGATCCACAGTGCAAAGTTGATGTATTTCGTCAGCGACCAGCACGGTCAGCTCCAGGCATGATGCAGAGGATATCATCCTCTTTTGGAAGACCAAACAAAGTAGTTTTCTCTTTCACAGTGAAACACACAGCGTCTATATGACATGACCCGCGGCAGCACCAACAATACTACAACGAAAATAAAAGGTATGCCTTCTTTATTTGCTTAAACATCTGGGCGGTGTTATGCAAAATCTTCCCACATAGGACGTAAATTTTTTTTTTTTTCTTATGTGGGGGTGTGTTAGAACGAGTCGTTTCAGGGGGCGTGGACGAGTGTTAACTTTTATAAACGAATATCTCTTTGGATTTGAGACTTTAGTCTTTGCAACTTTACAGATCTTCTTTATTCACCAAGAGCTTGTAACACACTCCAAAGAGAAAGGAAAATTTTAAATCACATCATATGACCCATTTAAAGTATATTATTTCTGTTATAAGTACTCTTTTTAAAAGTGAACTTAATTTTCGACAATTTACTAATCTGTTTCCTGATAGAGTTACTGTAGTTTGACTCTCCTAACCCTAAGGTTGTGGGTTCGAGTCTCAGGCCGGCAATACCACGACTGAGGTGGCCTTGAGCAAGGCCCCCAACTGCTCCCCGGGCGCCGCAGCATAAATAGATGCCCACTGCTCCGGGTGTGTGTTCACGGTGTTGTGTGTGTGTTCACTGCTGTGTGTGTGCACTTTGGGATGGGTTAAATGCAGAGCACAAATTCTGAGTATGGGTCACCATACTTGGCTGTATGTCACGTCACTTTCACTGTCACTTTCACTGTAGCTGGTGATTTTAGTGATTTCCACAAGTCATTGTCCTGACGATGTGTGAAACAACCTGCAGATGAAGTGTTGTGTCAGTGTAAATGGATTCAGGATAACAGGAAGTCGAGCGCAGATGCTACAGTGGTTTGTGTTGAGAACAAGACCATGTCTCTGATTGTCAATAATGTGCAGCGCTTTGGGATAAAAGTGTTGCTAAATGCATAAATGCATCATATTTCACAGAATCATATTCTGGACGGATCAACAGGAAAACCGGCATTTTAGACATAAGCATCTGCTGCACATGGTAACTATAGCAGAATATGATATGCTCAAGGTCAGTGTGTGAAATCAAAGCCTTTAGCTTTAACCTCTATCTTACTGCCATTAGGCTTCCAGGAAAATGCAGCGTTTGAGCGACGGGTTTGATAGCAGATAAAAAATGGGATTTAGATCGTCTGAAGAACTGTCGATGCTTGTGAATCTTTATGGGTTTGCTATAAGTGCTGTTGGCAGTGCCACAAGGATCTGTCCTAGGTCCTCTGCTATTTTCATTATGCATGTTGCCCCTTGGTAATATTATTAGAAAAATATGGGATTAGTTTCCACTGTTGAAACCACGCCTTCTTTCTTTGCGTGAACATTTGGGCGGCTTTACACAAATATTTCCACATAGTGACGTAGACGTGTGGGGGCGTGTTTTGAATGAGCCATTTTAGGGGGCGTGGCCGAGTCTTTACTTTGATAAAGAATATCTCTTTGGATTTGAGACTTTAGTCTTTGCAACTTCACGGCATCTTATTTATGCACAATCAGCTTGTAAACACTCAATCCAAAGAGAAAGGAAAACTTGAAATCACATCATTTGACCCCTTTAAATATGTTCACTACACGGTCATATGACTGAAAAACAGAGCTGGTACCCAACACTGGATCTCATACAAATGGCCTTTTGATTGAATTTTGATGGACCTGATATGGTATTCAACCATTTTCCTGTGAATCTTAGCCGTCTATCAAGGACAAATCACAGTTTAAACCAGTGATTCTCAGTGTTTTTGGGACAGTGGCCAATATATAATATATTTATTATCACTAAACCTTGAAGCTAATAACTGTAGGCTTGCAGTGTAGATTGTATGGTATTGACGCTGCACTCACATACTCAGTTTCCAGACTGGATTTTGAGTGTGTGTCTGTGTGTGTGTGTTTTTTTTTTTTTTTGGTTTCTTTCAGAACCATTGTATGCTCTGGAAAGTAACTCAATGTTTTCAGTGTGTTCTTCCGTGAACAGGCGAGTGTGATATCCACCCACCAGGAGTTGATGGCTAGTTTCTGTCCTTCACTCTCGTTGGATCTCATAATTATGTGTATTTAATTGGATGGTTGGTGTGAATGAAAGTTATTTTTGGCTGTGTATGGAATGACAGCTTGTCAGATGCATATATCCCATCAATTCCTCACACTTAGCTCAAACAATACACACATACCATGCATTAGATTTTACCATTATGAAATTAAGAAAAGGTCAAAAGGACTGAGTTTCTCATCTTTTCTCTGTTGTGTTTCAAGCTTGCTGGCAGAACTTTTTTCTTCACATAAGACAGACTAAAAACAGAGATACTCACAGATGATAGATTGGCTGTTTGTTTTAGTCTACTGAAATGTTTGATGTTTTTTTACTTGGGATTGGAGTCGCACCTAAAAGCATGTTGCTACCAAAATGTTTCCATTATGAAGTTTAACTGAAAACCGCACGAAATTCCAACAAGTTACGACGCGGCAAGCTTATGTTAATAACATCTCAAACTTGGCTGTTTGAAATACTATCAAGCACATGCTGGTGTTTAATGATAGTATTATATTCACCTCTGATTTTTTGGAAACTTATAGATATTATACAATCACACAATGAATTAAGGTAAAAATTAACATATCATATCCATGAATAGTTGAAGGAATAATAGTTGAACTCAAGCTCAACCTTTCAATAAATAAAAATATTAATAATGTAAAAAAAAAATATATATATTTGGGCAACACTTTATTTTTAAGGTGTCCTTGTTACACGTTACATGTACTTAACTATTATAACATAACAATTAATTATGAATTACTGCATGCAAACCCTAACCCTAAGCCAAACCCCATAAACACATAGAAAAAGATATGTAGTTAATTATTATTAATCAGTACTTAAATATAACACTGTACACTGTAACAAAGAACCTTAAAATAAAGTGTAACCAAATCTTTTTTTTTTTTTTTTTGCTTTATTTATGGGGAATACTAATAATTAATAATAATAATAATAATAATATAATATATAATCAATAATAATATATGTATATATACAATGTATGCATTTAATACTGTTGATATGTATAATTTGGTGCACTTCTGAAGTTGAATGTTTATTGTTGGAAACTTTGTGAAGTTTTGGACTCCTCATAATAAAAAATGCAGCACATACAGTATAATATTTAGTTTTTTTCCATGAAGGTTAAGCAGCTGCTTTCACTGAGCGGATGTTGAGTGCGAGAACGAGTTTTAAGAGCAGAACGTCAGTATCACATCTCGTTTGGTGTGGTTATATTGAGAACACTGAAAACTGAGTCTTGAGGAAAGCGTCACAGCGCTCAGGAGACATTACATCCATGATAATAAAGCAAGCAAATGCGAAGAGCGCCTTCGATTGCGACGAGAGAACCCCTGAGAACAGACGGCCTGTTCATCCCTGTTAACAAACATGAATCAACAAAATGGAGGTATAAGGGTGTCAATTTGAGGCCGGGTGTGGAGACGAGAGCGACCCCCGCCGGTCAGAAGACAATCATCTCATCGTTACCACCAGTCCTAATAAAAACGATGAATACAGCAAAATTCCACAACCTGGGTATAAAATCTGTTCAGGCACGCAACGTCCATTTAAAACGAATTTGGAAAGCTCGCCGGATCTTTCAGTGAGACGTAGCCCGCGCCGCCTCCCGAGCCGCATTCCTCTGGACCCACCGTCACGAGTGACAGGCTTTCTCTCTACGAGATTGGTTCCATGGAGGGTCAATCATTCAATAAAAGCACGCTTCTGGTAACAGCGACAATTCCCATTAAAACCAGAGGATGTTGCTCATTTTAAAGATGATCAATTCTTGTTGTTTCTCTGGGCATGAACCCATACACCTTGGAACGTGTGCCATAAACGCCTCACACGACTACACTCGACGCGAGTGAATACAGAGTGGTGTAATGTGCACATGTACTTCCGGTGATAAAAAGCCAGACTTCAATCCATTAGCAACAGCTCTGTGAAATTCAGCTGGTCTCAATCCTCACGGGAGCCGTCAGCAATAGGACGAGATTGATAATAACCGGAGAGGGTCATCAGGTTCATGCAAACAGGACATTCTTTATTAGAAAATTACAATTATACAACCAGAGGATGTTCGATCATTTTTAGAGATGATCATGGGTGTTTCACCATCATGAGCAATTGAATTCCTGACCTGGCGTTGCAAGCACAGGGTAAAAAGGATGTCTCAGACAACGGCGGACCAGGTCTCTGTTCACAGAGCAATACGAGTGAGTAATGTGCCATTTACCGTTCAGGATCCGCACAGCATCCCCTTCAATTCCATTAGCAAAGCATTGTGAATCAGCTGATCCTCAAATCTGCACCTGTTTTTAGCCAAACGCGTAGCCCATTGTAAAAAAATATTTTCCTTATCTTTTTAGGTTTCCTTTTATATGCTACTGCGTTTCAGAAACGGGGTTTAAAGGTAATAATTCACCGACTAAAGCCAAAATAAAAATGCTCCTCACCCCAGGTCATTCCAGACTGTAGAAGAGTTTGTTTCTTCAATGCAACATTTGTAGAATGTAGCACTGCCTCAGTGCTCACAGTGATGCGCTGCAGTGAATGGGTGCCGTCAGAATGAGATCCAAACAGCTGATAAAACAAGTCACAATATATCCACAATTATCCCCACAGCACTCCAGGTCCATCAGTTGAACATGGAGAAGACAAAAGATGAAACTCAAATACCAGGCATTAAGACGTTTTCTAACCTCTCTTCCAATAGATAAGTCCTATTAATCCATAATACACCTTCCTCCAGTGAAAAAGTGCAAATATTTGTAAATATTTGATTTTTTATTTTACATTCATTTGTGATTTAAGCACATTTTTTAATGCTATATTTAGGCGAACATGAATACCACATATAAATCACGGAGGTAGTGAGATGTTTATTTTGTAAACAATAAATATGTTTAAAACAATACACTGTCTAAATTTAAAACATTCATTAAAATTTTAATTTTCTTTTTATTTATAGAATTTATATCGCAAACTATAAAACACTCAAAATGAAATATTAAAACATGTTAAAATAAAATCATTAAAATATGCATTACTTAATTTTCTCCTATCAGTTCTTTACAGTAGTTCCTGATAAAGATCATTTTCTTAAAAAAAATGCAGATTTTTGATTTATATATATATTATTATGATATTTTTATTTTTATTTTTACACATAACATGATAACAGGGTTGAATGATTGAGTTTCGATGAATTGTCAAGTTTATTGAAAAAATCAAAACTAAACTGGAATAAAAAATGCATGAGCTCATCAGTTACTTTTCTACCTAGTCAATTATATTACTTTTTATATTAATACTCGTATATTTATTTTTGGTAAATCCATGCAAGGTACTAATGTTGCCTTGTTTAAATGTGGGCCACCAACAGAAAAACTTGGGAACCATGCAAAAATAGTTATTTTTAATACGCTGATTCAAAAACGCTGATTCAACAAACTGCAAAAATGTTTGAAAGTTATAGAAATGAGAAGGAGATGTGATCTGAACTCTGTGTTTGTGCGACCTGCTCGTAATGAAGCCTATATTCCGACGTGTATAGTTTCAAATCAATGCATCTTGCATGTTAATTCTAATGTGTTGAAAGAAGCCGCTGCAGCAGTAGCGGCGGTTGAATGCGGAGGAACGCAGCACGTAACATCTGTCCCTTTTCTGTCTGATTTCTAGTTGTATATGTGAAGGACGAGCACGCTTTGGGCTCGGCGCCTCCTCGAACACTTCACCAGATACTCACACCCGCCTGGTTATCCACAGAGTAAAATACCAATCTGAATAACAGCAATAATGCAGCCAGCTCTCGTGTACTCCAGATCAATCTGCAATTACCCAGATTCATTCAGTGCAGATTTGCTCGTCGCTGCATTAGTGCTTCAGAAAGAAGGACGTCGGTGGACGACGTGTTGTCAGGTGCAAGTGAAGAACACAGCTGTGGACTCCTTCTGTCTGAGCATTACTTCTGAATCTTGACGATGTTGCTCGGTTCGGTCTTCTGCCACTGCTTAGTCGTGGATCCACATGATGCTAGTCACACTTATTCTTTCCAGGCTAACACGGTAAACATAAATCCTCAGATGTGCAAAGAATCATATAATATCATATATATAATATAATATAATATAATATAGATTAAATACCAAATATAATATAAGGTATATAATATAATATTAACTATAATCTGGCATAAACTTTAATTAACACTAATCTAATATAATGACAGAATATAAAAGATTGAATTATATGTCTCTTGGAGGTTTGTTCAAATTTTTATGTTTGTAAATTTAAAGTTTTGTTTGAATGGTTAAATTAATGTTTCATGAAAAGATCTGCAAATGATTAATTGAAATCAGTAAATGTACACATATAACAACAATTTTATTAAAAGTTTATCCAATACTACATTTGAAGATCTGTTTTGGAAGTATTTGGGATTTTATAGGTATGTTTTGCCTATTCCATTTTATGGTACTTTCAGCCACATTCTTGTTGTGGGGGTTTCTCGTTCCGCAGTCTCTGGATTTGGTTTTAATGGTTGCAATGGAATGTAAGGAACTATAAATCATCTAATAGTTTGAAAACAAACAACAAAACATATACAATTGCTGAACAAACACACTATCATATATATTAACACTTTGGACATATTATTTTACCAAATCTACATTATGAAATATGTAATTTTGTGATTGGAAGTAATTAAAAGAAATCATGAAACTTAATATTTATAAAGAACTGAACATCAATTTATAAAAAGTTTAACAAAAGTATATAATATCTATGTCGGCGTAAACAACAATTTTGTTTTTAATTGGTCCCCCCAAATTCCATGCTCTTTAGTTTGAGATATTTTGGGATATTCTGTTGGTATAGTTTAATTCAATTTTTGTATGACAAAAAATCATGGCTTAAATAAATTAAGGAGTTCACAAATCGTTATACAGCATATTAAAAGTTCGAAAATTTTCCCCCAGCATTCTGTTGTCCGATTTTAATTTTGGTTGCTGAGGGGGGTTCCACATCGGTAATATGTTTATTAGAATGTTGAATAATCAAAACGCAGTCCGAATGTCAGCTGGACGTGTGGTCTATTTAGTGCACTTAATTCAGGTTTACAGTATTAGGTCGCTCCTGTTTGTTGTTTAATTTTTCTGTTTTAAATGGTTTCTGTTTGAATTAAAAAAAAAAAAAAAATCATAAACTATAAGGACAATAGTCCCTATTTGTATTGATTTTTTGGCAAACAAGTAAGTGTGGATTGTTGTTTCTACATTTCAAAAGGAAACCGCAAGTAAAAAATTGTTTTGTGGTGCGTCATCGACCGTAATAGATCTGCCACCCTCCACACAAATACATGTGCAAACATCATGTGATCTTGGTCCGTACAGACGGCACGAGCGTCAGGCTCCACTCTTCCGCAGTATTCCCTGAGCGAAAGGATGTGAGCAGCGGACAGAGAGACGGGACCAGACGTCACCTGCTCCTTGAGACGCGAACTTTGTTCCTGTAAGCAGGACAGTCGATATGAATCAAAAAAAAGTCCCAAAGCAGTAGTGACTGGAAACACACAACGCACTCCACTGGAGCGCCGTGACTCACGGACTGATGGAGAGCCAGCAGGAAAACTTGGTTTCTATGGAAACGCCTGGAAAAACTTCCCCCTGTCGTCCAACGTGTGCAGAACTTCCAAGCTTTAGGACAACGGCTTGAAAAGCACCGACGAGTCGTGCGTCATGAAATGCACACGGATGTAACTCCTCCAAAGAGCGTTCAGTTCAGAGGGTGGGGCAATGCGGGGGGATGCGGAGACTGCAGGGAAGGGTGGTGGTTCTGATCATAGGACACAAGAACCATATGTTTCGCAGAATGATTCACTGCTGCTGCTTCTCCCATACAACAGAAATCACAGACACATGCTTGTTGCTCAAATAGACCTCAGTCAGAATGATGAAGCTAATGGCTAATAGGTAACTTGCAAGGTCATTACAAATATAGTACAATATAAACAGCACTTCTTGACACTTTTTATCACAAATTACAGAGTTAATTTACCACTATGGAAATAAACTTGATTTATGTATTGGTGCATACCTTATTTATTTCAGCAAATTTCTAATATTCATGGATTGATTTTTTTCTCAAATTAAATGAAATCTAATAAATTAAAACTCATGAAACGGAATACAAAGTGAACAGCGCTTTTAATTTTTACGTATTTTTTTTTTTACACCAAATTACAAAACGTTTTTTAACAACAACCAAACAATGATACAAATTGATTCCATTAATTGAAAATTGAAAATATATGTAGTGTCCAACCTCAATATACCAAATTAGATTCGGAAAATGTATCTCACGGGTCAAGAAAATACAGGAAAAAGCCAGACAAAAAAAGCAAAAACATACATTTGCAATCGTCACAGTACAAGGCTACATTGTAGACGAAATGCAAAGGTGGGGAATAACCTAGAGATCAACCAACTAGATTTATAATGATTTACTAATGTTTTAAACTTTTATATATATGTAAAAGGGGTTTATTTTCTATTCGTTTATGAAAAATTGTAAATGACACAAGTTAAAGTTAAAGTTACAACAGATAAGTTTTTCGGATCAAACGTGACATATGTTTAAAGTTTGGAGATTGGAAAACGTCACTAGGTAAAAATGATGGGGGATGTTGGAAATAAAAAAAAGAATGTATAACATATAGTAACACACACATTACGGGTTTCAAGCAAAAGGGGGGTGGGATCAGTAAGACTGTAATGTGTATTTTAAAGAAAGTCTCTTCTCTGCTCATACCCACCTGCTGGGCAGTTAGTTGAGATCAAAAATGCAGAACAAAAACGGTAAGCGTTCCAATCTATATTATTACAAGATAAAACTTTAATCGTTTACTATTTTTACTATCGCTTTAAAATATAATGTATTTCTGTGATGCAAAGCTGAATTTCCTGATTGGTAGCCAGTTACTCCAGTATAAACACTGTCCACATGGCTTGCCGAAATCTTCTAAGTAGGCTGAGTTATTATTAAAATATTTCAATGTAAAAAAAACAAG
Organism: Cyprinus carpio; assembly: GCF_018340385.1. Classification (NCBI taxonomy): domain Eukaryota; kingdom Metazoa; phylum Chordata; class Actinopteri; order Cypriniformes; family Cyprinidae; genus Cyprinus; species Cyprinus carpio. The sequence goes on from NC_056577.1 coordinate 5,699,755, forward strand.
CACAAAAAAAAAAAACAAAAAGAGGCGAGGTTCGTGAGGTCGTTCTGATCCCAAAATTTTAAGCATATTTTAAGGACCAACTTGTATTTTACCATTGGGGATTTTACTTTTCACATATTTAGCCAAAGCTTACTGTAAGGACGGCATTGGTTCGTGTTTATGGCGGGTAAAACTGAACGCATCTAATGACTGTTTTGGGTGTTCTGATAGGCAGGGGTGAGTAAATTATGGACTGCCAGGTGTATTGAGAGGAGAAACCTCAATGTCTTCATGTCCTGTGTGATAAATACTAAACGGATCCGTGTGTTCACACATCTGGTTCTGAAGGACAGAAACCACTGTCTAGGATTCCAGCTGATTACTGAGGAAAACTCTGACCCAAAATAAATCAAATAGCAGCATATTAAGAGACCAGCAGCAGCCGATTAAGACGCATCACACCCATCATCATCACGCCCCTCGAGAAATAGAAATAAGATCACAGCTGAAAACAATATTATCTGCGAGTGGCTTCTCCTTCTCATTTTGGCTCACATCAAAAAAAGCAATCTCTGAAATTTTAAACGCCTTCTCTCCGGAACAAAAAAAAAAAAAAAAAAAACAAAGGAGGAAGAATTAAGTTTGATAAAGATGTGAGAACGGGCCGAGTGCTATCTGTCCGAGCTCGGGGAAACGGGGGGAAATGTACTAATGTGGGGTTCAAATTTTAATATTTCCATTTAAGTTTGTCCATGCTTTAGCTGGTAAGCCATTAAAAAACGCAAGACAATCCTCATTTCTGCAAAACACATCTCTGAAATGAGAGAGAGAGGCTTACTGGGTCAGGCAGGATTTCCCCGGTTTATCCGTAAACACGCGGGAGTTGGGCTCGCGGTACAGAAAAATGAACTGACATCATACACGCATTCCAGGATTTAAAGCGGCCGGTGATCTGGACGCACACACCCGCACGGGATCATGGGTCCACCTCACGAGCGCTTGCTCACGGAACCCCGTCATGTTCGAATAAGGTAACGTGGCTCCGGTTTAGTTTCTCGAACCTCGAGTAGGTTGCGACACACGAGTCTCGCAAGATCTGGCAATAGAAAATAGACTACCCCTCATGAGGAGCTGCTGAATAGTTCTTACTCGTGTTCAAACCACGCATCCCCGCTCTCTTATATGTCGTCCCTGAACCCGAAAGGAGATGTTAAGAAGAATGTCAGTGCTGATCTTTTCCAGGTTGCAAAGCAATGATGAAAACTGAAAACAGTGTGTTATTTAATTGATTGTAGATCATATATCATTTCCTTTTGCTCTCTACACAACTGCGGAAATATCGTCAGTGAAAATGTCAATGTTATGTAGTGTTTTATGTAAGGCAAAGTCTCACTCAACGAAACCGTTTCGTTGCATATGTAGAATTATACTTATCGTACACTGAATGTAGCAAAATGTCTGTAAATTGAACAGTATTTAACTTTGTAAAATGAACTGTATTTTACTGTAGGACAGTTATACAGCATGTTACTGTAATTTTAAAGTTACGTTTTGGGAAATATCCCCTTGGCGCCACTAAAATACCAGTATTTTATGATTTAGCGTAAATCTAAAGATGTATACAATAAAAAAAAAAAAAAAAAAAAAAGAGCGCCGAAACCTGACCAATCACAGAAAAGCTTTTATTTCCTTTCCCGCTTGGAGAAAGAAGAAAACGAAGACACACAGATGCGAGGAGAAGCAGTCAGATGCAAAGGTGTGTACAAATATTCCCTCCTTTTTACTTTACATACATTATATCTTTGGTTTAACTAAAAAATAATAATAAACGCTGCCACTTAACAGTGCGCAGTCACCTCCACATTTATGCTGTGAAGAGAGGAGCTAGATAGAGTTGTGGTGGACACTGTGCAAACATTCATATTTCTTTCCTTTCTCTCCCTTTTCCTGAGCGTTTCACCGTCAAAATATGGACATTAAAAGGGTCTCTGTCTTAGGTTTGACCACGTCAGGAGCTGGTGAGTGTTCACGTGAACTGTTGGCCGAACAACAAAGCTTTTGTGGATTTAGTTTAAAGTCAGTCGTTTTTTTTCCCGCTATTATGCGCTTGCGTTAACTGATTACCTCATATAAATGCGTCGTCATGCATATAGTACTGGAGTAAAACCCGCAATGTTCGTGTGCAAACACTGTGGCGTCTGTGGAACAATTATTGACGCCTTTATTAATCATGCCAAAGAGCATAAATACACGGCGAACTTCAGGTTTAGAGTGTGCAGTTCCTGAATGCCCATACACCAGGGGCACAGCCTCTCTCCGCCCTTCAAGTCTCACAGTTGACAAAGCAAACACAGAAAGGCCGCAAAAAACACCCCGAACAGATTAGAACAGCGCATGATCTGAATTCACAAAGATGCAGTGTTGAAGGCTGCAAGTTACATTACGTGTCGACCAAATTCGCCACGGTAGTCGCAAGTCTTTGGCGGAACATCTAAGTCTAGAGCTGTTGCAAATAAAATACATTTTATACAAAAAAAGTTTTTCATATGATATGCTTTTTTTATCTGTGTGTGAGTGTCTCAACTTTAAAAATTGCTGTTTCAGTTACACAGTCTTTGGACCCCTACATTACTGACAATTTCTTACATATGAAATCATCTTATTTTGTTTAGAACATAATTCTTATGAGTTTATTATTATTCGATTTTATTATTAGTATATATTATGTGTGTACTACATTTTATTATATGATTATTTATTTTACAATAATTTAACTAACGTCTTTATTATTGTATCTCGTTTTGTTATATTTAATGAAATTATTATGTTTTATCTATGTATGTTTTTGATTACCATGAATAAAAATGATGAAAGTGTGGCGACCCACATTAGTATACAGGTGTATAGTCACGTTATTGGGGTCCCCTGGATAATATTTTGGGTTGGGTAATTACTGTAGTATTTTTATTGGCCAGTTCATAAACATTTCTGTATTTTACAAAAAAAAAGCGCCCATGTTCGTCACGAATGTGAGGGGGGGGTGATTGGTTGTTGTGATTTTGCAGTGCAGTTCGGGGGAGACGTGGACTTTTTACACATCAGCAATGATCTAACCAATTTGGGTTTTTCTGGTTATGTAAAGGGGGGGGTTCATTGTGAGGATTAAACCACTGACAACAGCAAGTGCTCCTCAAAGTTCCAGGTCACCAAACGAAAGAAGTGGACGGAAGATGCATGGTGCAAAGGAAAAGAACATCTGGCCTGAACCCTCATGTATCCTCCTTTATTAAGAGTTTTCTGGGATTCAGCTGGCAAAACTATTAAGCTACTAAAGAGCGCAAATACGTTTCTACACAGGAGGGATTTTGTATGGCATTTTTTTTCCTGGATTGTTCTTATGACTGAATCTGTTAATGTCTGTTGTTTTAAAATGCTCTTAATATGAAACCTTTTATGTATAAGATGAAATGTTTTCAGTGTTTTGGAAATGACTGAAAGTACAATCTGCAAGAAATATTACAATTGGTATTTCAAGTATTACAATTGAACAATAAATCAATCAAAAGAACAGTTAAACAGTATTTTGTTTCTTTTTATAGTTTTTACTACTGAGACCGTGGTGAATTAGTACAATACTTTGTTACAGGTTGAGTTGATAATTATTACAGTAAAAGTGGACAACAACTTACCGGTCCCATTCACAGATTGTAAAGTAAATATTTTATTGTATTTAAACAATATAATCACATGGAGAAAAGCAACTTCGGGCATTGTGCCGAAGCAGTAAACACTGTGTATTATGGTAATAACAATTTACAGCAAGTTCTCTTGTGCTGAAAGATTACTAGCAGTATCTTTACGGCAAGTTTAATTACAGTAAAGTTACTGGCAAACTGTGCCAGTAAGTTACTTTACTTGCTCCAGGAAATTTTGCCAGGTCCTGGCGCTTGGCGTTTATATATATATCTATGTACTATATCTACGATTATTCTATATATATTACTGGCAATATATAATATATAATGATTCCGTGCAACGTGAGCATCCATGACTCAGTATTGAGCGCGTAATGCTATACAATATCAATTCATTTCATACTTTTCGGTTGCCCCGACGATTTCTAAAAATCACACTTTTCTTTGTATTCGGTCTTCAGTAATTATTCTCATTTTCTGGATACTGAATTGGGGGCGTGCTGTTGTCAGTTCTAAACCATCAGGACTGAAGAAAATAAAACATTGAAAATATATCCAGTTACAAGTACTGAATGACAATAATATACAAGTTTCACTTTTTGCAGGCAGTAGGTGACAATAAATCAACTTTTGAATGATATTTAAGTATATGACCAGCACCGTGTATGTGTAATCCTAGATAGTAATATAGTAATCTGTATGTTATCTATATATAATCAGATCTATATATTAACACCAATGTACTGTATGCAAGCAACATATAAATAATTAATATTTGTAAGTGTTTAATGTCCAAATATTTCAGTTATTAAAAAAATGATGCATTTTTCTATTATTAGTTTATTATTTTTATTTATTATTAATATTTTTATTTAACCGTTTATCAAGTGAAAAAAAAAAAAATATTTATATTGTCTGATTGTTTTTTATGAAATATATAAAATATATATTAAGAATATATTTAAAATATATTCATATTTTAAAACCAATCTTGCACACATTTGTCCCACACCCTGGACTCATTATGTTGTATGTTTTTCCCCTCCATGTGTTCCCGAGGAAATTAAGCCAGCCACTCCGGACCCAGAGCCCCAGCCCACATAGTTCACCCAATGCCGTGGAGCACACGTGCCCAAAGCCCACCGCTGACAGAGAGCCAGGAGACCCGCCACACCCCAACGAGCCATCGCCGCATGGAGCAACAGGACTGAGGATGGCCATCGTGCAAGTGCAGCGGAAGACGTCAGAATCAAGGTGTGTGAGAGCGGCAACAGCGCCTGTGATGAGGGAGGTGATAGTAGGACGGTGTGAGCGAGGAGAGGGAGCTCCGCCCCCTGCACCCCAGCTGAGGGTGAGCTGACTATGGTGCAGCAAAAGGGCCAAAATGAGGAGGAGGATCTCATTGACTGGGAATCTGATCTGGAGATTGAACTGCCCCCTCTCTGCTGTTGTCTCCTCTGGTCCCGTCCAGGCCCTCCTTCGTCGATGGCATCAACCCGTCGGCTCCACCATGGCTCCTAGCTCCCTCCTGTCCGCCGTGGCCCGGCCGTTCACAAGCTCGGCCTGGCTCCCTCATCCCTCTGGCTCCACCTTGGTCTGACGTCGACCATCCTGCGCCTCAGGACGTCCACCCCCTAAACTAGCTCAAAAGTAGAATCCACTCGTCCAATGCTCCACCTCAGTCCTCTGTCCGCTCCGGCTCCACCACGGGCCTCCTGGATCCACATCTCCGCATTGAGTCAGCCAGCGCCATCCCACTCCGCCTAGGACCTCTGGATCCCCTCCCAGGCACCCTGTTTTCTTCGGCAGCTCCTACGCCTCGGGCTCTTCTACCAAAGTGCTCTCCGCCGCCGTTGGTCTGCCTCCTGGAGTCGGTGGCCACTCCCCCTCCATGGCTCCTCCTCCGTCCCGGCTCCACCGAGTAGGCCGTGCTGTTATGACTGGACTCCTCCTGCTCCAAGCTCCACCTGTCTACTCCTCCGTGGGTCTCTATCTGCACGCCCACTCCCGGGTGTCCGTCCTTCACCAAAACCTGTAACTGTAGACGCCCCCATCAGACCTGCCTGGCCAGTGTCGGCTTATTTTTAGGCGGTGTGAAGTACTACCATACCTCCATCGTTTCAAGTCTGCTCTGTGACTTACGGTTTGGTCTGCCTGATCAGTTTTTTGGGGTGGAACGACTGCAGATCCTTGAGCAGGAATTCTTTCTAACAAAGTGCACAATAGGGTTTCAGCGCGGACAGGCTTGAACCACTCAAAAGAGAATTGAATGGAGAAATTTATACAAAATATCTATAAGGAGAGGGAGCGGCTCTGATTTTGTGAAGAAAAAAAAAAAATACTTATTTTGTTTCTGACATTGACAAATCCATGTATAAAAGCGATGCATTAAAAATGTCAGTAACAGTCGGTTAGAACAGACTGGCGCTGATCTCAGGCCAGCCGAGACCCCTTTTAATGCCTGTGAGCGATAGCGGTGTCTCTTGATTTATTTCTACTCGAGATGGACCCCGTGCGACAGAAACCTTACAAAGCCCAGAGCCCAGCGCAGCACATGATGGAGCGCTTCACGGCCCCTTCATTAATTTCCCGCCCTGCGTCTCCGGCCCTCATTTTGCTTCAGGCTTGGTTTTGTTCTTCGAGCCAATAGAAAAGCGGCGAGGAGGAATAATTGATGCCCCAAGACTCCAGGACAAGAACAATAGGTCACAGCAACAGGCAGCATTAGGATCGAAAGCGGCACGCGAGAAAAAAACTGGGCGTGTAATTTAGCCTCCGGAAGAGCTTTGAGTCCACAGAGCAGACGATTCTGAGACGTGAGTCCCTCCCGCTGCTGCTGGACAAGGCGGCAGCCACGTCCTTTCATGTCAAACCCACGCCAGCTGCTCCACTTCTTTCATCTGAAACTCAAGCTGTTTTGTATTCAACCTCTACTGCATCATGATTTTCGTGACCATTAAAAAACATTCCTCCCTCAAATGTTCACTAATTTAAAAGCATGCAGACATTTGGCTTTTAAAATTCCCATAATTCTCAATAAGAGTCTGCACTGTAGTACAGCATTTTTATCTTTTAACAAAAAAATAAAAACTTACTTTTAAGATTTCCTTTTAAAAATACAAGTTTACTTCTTAATGTAACATTATAAAGAAACCAAATTTCATTGAATTTAATTTCATTACTGTAAAGCATCCAAATAGTTATTTTTGTTTCATAATACTCATTCCTGCACTTTTTTCTTTCATCCGAATGAAGCCAAATTAAAACAGTTCAAATAAATACAACAAAGCATTTAAATGTGAAAAAAAAAAATGTAAAATAAACAAACGCAATGATTTGGATTATTTCAACCCAGAAATTAAAACTTTTTTTTTTTTTTTGTGACATTTTTTATGCAACAATAATAACAAAAGATAATAATCAAAATAAAAAGTAAATGGTCTAAAAAATAGGTCACTCATCCTCAGCTTCATCCTGTATTGACTTGCTTCCTTAAAATAAAGCACAACTGCATACATTGGAGTCATTTTATGTGGAAATTTTATTCAATAAATTTAATGATTTTTTATATTGTTGTTTGGCCTGTTTTAATCTAATCCTGTTTCATACAGAGAGAGAGAGACAAAAAAAACATTTAAAAGTCACACTGATTTTAATTATTCAGTTTTTTCATACATTAAATGCATCCAACAAAGACTTTATGTCTATTTTTCAGTCATATTTATGTTGAAAACAGGATAATGTGTATAAAGCGTCAGAGCAGTGAATGTGCATCTTCTTGTCATTTTCGAGTGATTCCCTCACAGTGGATGAAGCATGAAGGGACAGTTTTAGACTTTAGGTTTAATTAAATGCAATTGAGGGTGTGTTGAGTAGAGCAGGAATGTGTTTAGAGTTCAGGACGAGAGCCAGTCCTCCAGATCTGAGTCAAGCGGCCAGCTGCCATCCCGTCCTGAGAAAGCCGAAGACACATGAACAAGCGTCATGCGGGACAACATTAAACACACACAAACACCAAATCCACGCTCTAACCGTAGCCATGTGAGTGAGTGAAGGCAATTCATTAATATTCCTATTTAAGACATAAATGTTACATTGTATAAAACAGAGGTTTGTCCACAGTTTTAAAGCTGCAGGACAGTAAAAGCACTACATTTTGAATGATCTCACTGTTCAGAAGTCAAAAAGTGACTGACTGTTCTGCACAAGTGGCTCACTGACCATCTTTATGGGTGAGTCACTGAATCAATTCACTCGACTGATTTGTTTAAAAACAAAGATTCATACAGGAATGAAATGAGCGAACTGTCTTTATGAGTGAGAGTCACTGAATGGATTCACTCGACCGCTTTTGTTCAAAAAACAAAACAAAGATTCCATTAAGGAATAAAACACTTGACTGTCTTTGTAAGAAGAGAGTCACTGAATCATTCACTCAACTGATTTGTCAAAAAACAGAGATTCATGCGGGAATGAAATGAAGGGCGTCTATGAGCGAGTCACTGACTCGTGTAACACTCGAACCGATTGTTAAAAACAAAGATTCAGAAGGAATGAAATGAAGGGCTTCTTTATGAGCGCTCCTGATCTTACTCACCGATTTGTTAAAAACAAAGATTGATAACCGCAATGAATGAAGGGCTGTCTTTATAGCGAGTCAATGGATCATTCCTCAACTTGATTTTTTAAAAACAAAGATCATACAGGAATTAAATGAAGGGATTCTTTATGATGAGTCACTGAATCGTTACACACAACCGTCCTCGAAGTTCCGTCTTTGTAGTTCAATACAACAAAAGATTCATATCTGATATGAAAGAAGGGCTAGTTGCGATGTATGAGCGAGTCACACCTGAATCATTAACTCATCTCGATGCCGAGCTTTGTTTAAAGTAACAGATTCATCACGGATACCCCCGGTGGAATGAAACTTGCTAGGGCTGTCCGTTTTATGATGACGAGCGACGTGACATCGTCATACTGGGTGCGAGGTTGGCGTATGGTTCTTCGTTCGGTCGAACCGATTTGTTCAAAACAAAGATCCATCGACAGGAATGAAATTGAAGGTCTGTCTTTTTATGTGAGCGATGCGACATGAATTCGGGTGTCATCTCGGGTCCCGATTTTGGTACACACTTCGAGCCCTGAGTTCCTTCAAAACAGGATTCCGAAGTATGACATTGGCGGCTGTTATTGATGAGCGAGATCACTTGAAATCGTTACGACAGCACCTACCGATTGTTCAAAAACTAAAGATGTCAACAGGAATGAAATGGACGGGCTGTCTTTATTGACTGCGATGTCAAGGTCACTGAATCGTTCACTCGGGACCAGAGTTGTCAAAAAAACAAATCCTAACAGGAATAAAATGAGCACGGCTGTCTTTATGAAGCGAGTCACTGAACGTCAACTCGACGATGTCTCAACAAACAACAACGATTCATAAAGGAATGGATGCTGTGGGGCAGGAGTAGCAAGGTGAGTCCGGAACTCTTTCACAGGACCATTGTGTTCAAATGAATATGCAGATTTCATATTATTGAATGAAAATGGAGGACCGGCTGTCTTTATGTGGGGTCACCTGCATCGTCAATCGGAAACCGATATGTGTTCAAAAAACAAAGAGTCCCATAGCAGGAATGAACCAAAGAACGCCGGCTGTTTATTGAGTGGAGTCAATGGGAACGTCTCACAGTTCGACCGATTGTTTGTTCAAAACAAAGATGTTCATTACCGCGAAAGTGAATTAACTGCGCTGGTCTTTTGCATGAGAGCGAGTCACTGAATCGCACACTCGACACGATTTGTGCAAAAACAGAGATTAAATACAGGAATTGAAATAGAACGGTGCTCTTTAATGGACGAGTCATCTTGAATCGTGTCACTGCGACGTTCTCCTCGCCGAAGCCTATTGCTAAGTCACGAAAAAGTTCAAAAGACGGAGATTCATACCAGGAAATGAAATGAAGGGCTGTTATTATAGAGTGCTCGCCCGCTTTGTTTAAAAAACAGATTCATGACAGAATGAACTGAAAGGGCTGTATATTTATCGCGAGTCACTGAATCGTTCACTGAGAGTTCAACCCTCCTCTCTCGCCGATTTGTTTCCAACAAACAAAGATTCATACAGGAATGAGGCCGCTATCTCGACCGTACCATACCATCCGCCATAGCGATGCTGGTCTTTTATGGCGATTCACTGAATCATTCACTCGAACCGAGTTTGTTTTAAAAACAAAACAAAGATTCAGTAAGGATAAAACAATCTGACTGTCTTTTATAAGAGAGTCGTTGATAATTCCACTCAAGTTTCTTTACACAAACATTCAGCAAAGAAAAACGCACTACTGGTGTGTTTAAAAAATCATTTCCAGCTTGACACGCACAAGAGTCACGAGCCAACGCCGCGCGGGGACGTAGAGGACACGCACAAATCCCTCTGAGTGCGGCAGTGGTGTCCGGTAATGCGGAGGGACTTGCATGGCCGTTACTTGATCCTTGCTGAATCATGCTTCTTCGTTTATCAAACTTCTGTGTAAATCCTGCCCGGTCGATCCCTCTGTCACCTGTGCTGTTGTATGAATTCAGCACGCCACACCAGCTTTCCGAAAGGGGGAACCATCAGCAGCGCTGACGGACTGAACAACCATATTGATACTATATACTATCCAGACTCTGGTCGGAGCAGAAGTGAATTGTGTTGGCGTGGGATACGTGGTGAATGCTCTGTGAGTAACAGGACTGACCATCAGCTGAGGACCAGGCTCTCGGGTTGAACCGGACAAGGAGGCTGACGGCTGAAAACCACACACAGATACAGTAATAACACACACCGGTCACGATCACACATATACACTGTAAAAATCACGTCATACACATATAGGTGCTATTACAGTCTTAAAAAAAAAATCATGAAATGATGCTGCTTTTCATTTAAGTTCTAGAATTAATAAAACTCAAAAAAAACAAAAAAACACAAATAAACAGCTCAAAATGACTTCTTATTCTAAATGATTACTGTGACCATATCTGCATTTCATAAACACTAAAATAACACTGATAAACAGCTCAAAATGACTTCTTATTCTAAATGATTACTGTGTATGTAAATGATATTTCATTCTGAATTATGAGGAATCTCTCAAAATATGTCACTTGCACCCTAAAGATGTTTTATATACTCCTTTTGATATGAGTTTTATGATTCCATAAACATACAATGAAAGTAAAGGTTATGGGACTTGACAGCTTTGTTTGATTCACAGTTAAATGAATTATCTTATGCCAGCAGTAAAATATATGATGTACAGAGAGGGACACAGTATTTTATTAGATGTACTAAAATACGTATTTATTACTTTCAAGTATTTTATAATTTGAAATTTTGCTGGACACGTAAATAATTGGGTGAACTAACACTTTAATTTCGTCCATGGTTCATTTCCAACTGGAGAAGAAGAAAAATAAATAAATAAATAAAAAAACAACGAGAGAAGCAGTTTAGTTTCTTTTTCTCTCGTGTGTAACTCCAGTAATACTAAAAGTGATGGCACTGACTTTTGCACTTCATATGATTGCTTTTCAGATTACAAATCATGTGTGTTAATTAAATACATCTGATGAGCAAACCACTTTTAGTTGTATTTGTGCCCATCTCTGGTGATTGATAAGACCGCGGAGGTCAGCTGCACACAATACAGCAGCACATGCTCGTCTTTCACCACACATCACGGAAGGTTTATTATTTATTAATTTATTTTAACGGCGTGATGTCAAATAAAGCTGAGCGTCCCGTAACGCCGTGTGTCGAGGTCACGTGGTGTTCGTGGTTCACCATCTGGCGCCAGCCAGCGCGCGGTCTCAGCACTCACCGCTCAGGGAATGACGAAGTAAACGATGAGGAACAGAATGACATCGAACACCAGAAACATCCAGAAATCAAACCAGTACGAATGTTTGGGCAGAGCCGGCGCGACGCTGCGTGAGTCCGCCATGATCGCACACACTTCCCGCTTCCGGGGTCACGTGCGTCACGCGCGTTTCGAGCTTCCAGTGCATTACAAAATAAAAGTCCCCGGAAACCCGCTCGCGCTCTCACTCAGTCACGCAATGTGTCAAGTCCATTTGGATTTTTACAACACTTTTTTACAATAAACATTAGGCTCTTTCAAAGTGGCTTTACGGAGCAATCGTGATGTGAATGTTTATAGTGTCTTAACATCTTCATAGCTGTATTTAGCGGATAGAGCTGGGCAATGATTATAGTTCTCATAGAAACTGCAGGGTTAGCTAGTAAACTTAATTTAAATCTCATCAGTAAGTGCTGTTTACTTAAACACCTAAGAACAGTTTATAACTCTTGCACGAAGGTTAATAGCATCTAAATGAATGCTTCAGCTCTGATCAAATCAATGTTAACAGAGCTTACAACTGACCATCACAGCCATGCATGTTTATAGCATTTATATAAATGTTTGAATATTAATGTCAATATTGCACTCAGCTATATGAACAGTGGTTAAATGAATTCATCTTAAATGATCAATAATGACGTTTCAACACATGCTGTTAGCGTTGAAATAACTTTATCAGCACTGGAATGAACGTTTATAAAATGAATTGTCACTAATTGAAGATTTATTAACATTCACACACTCAGAACAGCAGCTAGTATATACTCCCGTCCTCAGTATAACACACACGGAGCGCTGCTCATGCGTCCTACAGATGGCTAAGCACCTCTTAACTGAGGATGTGTGGAGCTCAGATGTGTTTTAACCAGCAGCACAGATCCACACCGGCTTCACCCGGAGGACTGTCCCAGCGCCGCACTAAACAAATGTTTCCCCTCACGGAGAAAACAGCAGCACTGAACAAGCCATGAATGTTTAACACAGCGCTAATGTGTGCTGTACTCTTGGGTGTTTGAAGCATAAACGAGCAGCTCTTCATTCCGAATGTGAGCGATGCATTATTCCTCAGAAACAGAAACATTAAAGAGCTTTTATATTGATGCCACCGTCCCTCCGTCTTTCATTTGAGCATCTGGGATTGTGTTTTCATAATAGTTCCCTGTTCAGAATCTCATTACTCATGCGACGAGGATCTCTGAGGGACAACGTTCAAGCATCCGCCGGTTCCCTGACTGAGTTACCAGATGAACAACAACGTCGGAATGATTGTGAGATGCAGGAGAGCGCAGCTAGATGGGACTGACACGAAGCCTTCGATGCGTCAGCTGCTGTGGCTTTGTGTGTGAAAGTGTTACTACAGAATTAGAAAAGGACACACGTTTTCATTAAAAAGTTATCTTCTCAATCAAATTCATGAAGTGTTGTTGATCTGATGGTGTCATGTAAACTGAATGATAACTGTAAAAACACCTAACTAGCCTATGAATATAATAATAAGTTCTTGTTTCTCCCTGTTCCTGTTGTGTTTCTTGCTCGCTTGATTAGTTTATTCTGTTCACCTGTGTTCAGTTATTATCTCATTAGTTCCTCGTTTGGTTTCTGTATAAATACTCCCTGATCTGTTCAGTCCTTTGTGGTTATTGTTTTTGATGATGTTTGGTGCTACACTTTACTTCTGGATTACTTGTGTTTATTCTCCCTGGATTTATCATTAAAGACCATTTATTGTTGGATACTCCTGCATTGTGTGCCTTATATTAGCACCTCATGTAACAATATGTATATGTAAATTGTATCATAAAATATGTGATTATAACATTATATATATATGTGTATGTGTGTGTGTGTGTGTGTGTATTAGAGAAAAAACATTTATTTCATAATGATATTTCCCCCCATTTTAAATTCTTATTATCCAATGCAATGAAAGTTTAGATTTTTGTGAATTTTTTAAATAAAAGATCAAAAGGATTAACAATGCAGATTAATTTTCACAGCCTTCTTAGATTATATTTACCAAGGGCACCCAGATTTGTAGGCATGACTGTATATACATATATATATATATATATATATATATATATACGTGTGTGGTGTGTGTATGTGTGAATTATCAATTACATACACATGCAATAATGCATAATTGTAACTATAAGAGATATTATAGGTTAATGATGACAATAGGCATCCACACCAAAAAACAGTTGCAAAACTATTTTAGATTTATTTACATTCGATAATGGATTTTATTATTATTTAGCTTTTTTATTTATCATTATTTTTTTCTGTTTATTTGTAGTTACATTTTTAGTAATTTTGCTATGTGCTTATATCATTTTATTAGTTTTTTATGTCAGTTTTTACTTTAAGTTTTATTTATTTACGTATTACTTGTTTTACCTCGTATTTAGTTTTTTATTTATTTCCAGTTATTAACTTTGATAACTCAACTTTAAAGTATTTCATTTCGTTGCCAAGGCAGCATTTCTCCATTTTTGTTTAGTTTAGGTTTTTTCATCTAATATGTTCATTTATTTGGGATATTTTGTAAAATTTAATTAAATTTTATTATTATTATTATTATGTTATTTTTGGAGTATATCCTACTTTGCTCAGCTCTAAATGCAGACTGTATATCTGTTAAGGCACGAAGACAGTAAGATCATGATTTTCTGTTAATATTCTGAACCGGTGTGTATTATGAAAAGTGCTTTAAACATAAAAATGGACTTGACTTCATAAACATGTTTGTAAATAAGATTAATATTTGAGTCCAGACCTTTGAATTACTGAAAATGATGTTGTGGTCTCATGACCTCCTCAGCGGTGCATTAATTTTCACTAATCTTCGTCTCTCTCGGTTCTGTCCAGTGAAACCCATTTAAAGCTCAACATAAAGATGCAATCGTTCATGTGGACAGTCTTTAATATTCCTCTCATATTCCCATTGATCAGCCGGGGGTCTTTACAGATGACGCTCAAACGCCGGCGTATCAATGTGTCATTGTTAAGGTTGATCTGATTTCTCTGGACCTCTGTACGGTTCGTGCCAGCATCACCGACGGCGTCTAGACAGACACAGACTGCGCTATAATCGAGGTTTTGATTGTGTGTGCATCCAGCGCCATGTTTATGAGTTATGAGCTCGATCTGTCAGAGCTCTGTGAGGCATTAGATCTCTGGACTAATGGTTTTGTCAATGATAGCCTCGTCTCAGTGTGTCTTGTACTTTTAAAAACAGACGGGAACTATCTTTCTCTCCAGTGTCAAAGAGATCAGGAGTCAGGACTGAACCGCCGAGAACCGGGAATAATACCAGTCGAGCAATGAAAACGAAGTAGAAAACATGCTGCATTTGAAACACTGAGCCAAAATGTTTTCATTAACTTGTGTCTCTTGAATTTGTGTGATTTTAAAAATAGACTATATAGCATGCATATTCATTTATAATAAGTATGTGTGTGTGTGACTGTAATAGTATTTTGTGTGTACTTCTGTGTGTGTGTCTGTGTGTGTGCCTGTGTCTCTATGTTTGTGTGTGTGTTTGTGTTAAATATACATATATACGTTTGTGTGTATTTTTTTTTTTGTCTTTTTTGCGCGCGCACGTTTGTGTGTATGTGTGTCTCTGTCTGTGTGTGTTTGTGTGCGTGTCTGTGAGCGTCTGTGTGTGTGTGTGTTTTCTGCATGTGTATAACAACTGTGTATGTGTGCACGTATGATTTGTGGTAAGTGTCATGTCTCTATATGTGTGTGTGTGTGTTGGTGTGTGTGTCTGTGTGTGTGTGTGGTGTGTGTGTGTCTTAGTGTGTTTGTGTGTGTGCATCTGTGTGTGTGTGTTTTCAGCATGTGTGTGTGTGTGTGTGTGTGGGTGTGTTTTTTTTCTGCATGTGTGTGTGTGTGTGTCTTAGTGTGTGGTTTGTGTTGTGTGTGTGTGTTTCTGCATGTGTGTCTGTGTGTGGTTGTGTGTGTGTGTGTGTGTCCTCTGTGTGTGTGTGTCTTAGTGCGTTTGTGTGTGTGCATCTGTGTGTGTGTTTTTTCGCATGGTGTGTGTGTGTGTGTGTGTGTGCGTGTGTGTGTCTTAGTGTGTTGTGTTGTGTGTGTGTGTGTGTGTGCGCGCACTTTTGTGTTTGTGTGTCCTCTGTCTGTGTGTGTTTGGTGTGCGTGTGTCTGTGAGCGTCTGTTGTGTGTGTCTTTTCTGCATGTGGTGTGTGTGTATGTGTTTCTCTGTGTGTGTCTGTGTGTGGTGTGTGTGTGTGTCCCTGTGTGTGTGTGTGTCTTAGTGTGTTGTGTGTGTTGTGTGTGTGGTGTCTGGTGTGTGTGTGTGTGCTCTGTGTGTGTGTGTCTTAGTGTGTTTGTGGAGTGTGTGTTTGTGTTTCTGCATGTGTGTGTCTGTGTGTGTGTTTGTGTGTGTGCATATTGTGTGTGTGTGTTTCTGCATGTGTGTGTGTGTGTGTCCTTAGTGTGGTTTGTGTGTGTGTGTGTTTCTGCATGTGTGTCTGTGTGTGTGTGTGTGGTGTGTCTCTGTGTGTGTTGTGTTTAGTGTGTTTTTTGTGTGTGCATCTGTGTGTGTGTGTTTTCAGCATGTGTGTGTTGTGTGTTTGTGTGTGTGTGTGTGTGTTTTGTGTGTGTGTGGTGTGGTGTGTGTTTGTGTGTGTGTGTTGTTTGTGTGGTGTCTGTCTGTGTGTGTTTGTGTGCGTGTCTGTGAGCGTCTGTGTGTGTGTGTTTCTCTGCATGTGTGTGTGTGTGCGCGCGCGTGTGTGTGTGGGTCTGTCTGTGCTGATGAATGAAAAAAGGTTGAGCAGGTTCTTGAGACGTGTTTTTAAAAGTTTAACTTTGACTTTAGACATAGAATGTTAAATGCAGCGCTCATGTGCGAGATGCTGAGAAATGGCGAGACTCAAACTTGAATGTTTACATAGAAAAACAATACAAATGCAGCACAATGGAACACAAAAGCAAGAACCGACTAAAAGCAGTGCACACAGGCGACTCAACACATAGTAGCAAGTTGCTAAGCTAACAATACAATATTATAAAAGTGGCGGTAACATGTTTAGCTAAAATAAAAAAAGCCTTCTGGTAATAAAAAATAAAAAAATAAAAAAATTCTTCACCCATAAATATTGTATTCTAATAAAATATTTCGGTATTGAACAAGTATGGCAGCTAATGTTCTCACAAGGTTCTCTCAAAGTTTTATGAACAAACGTTCTTCCAGTGACGTCAACAGAATGTTTATCTTGTCTAGAATGTTCTCATAATGTTCTTAAAATGCTAGAACAACAATGTTATTTATACATCGTTCATGGATATTATTTTTTTTTTAATTGAAATATTTAGTTTGGACATTCATCTAATTTTTATTTTTTATTTTTTTATATATACTGTATATATATATATATATATATATATATATATATATATCTATATATGTGTGTGTTATTATTTGTCTCAGAACGTTCTGACAACATTCAAAAGTAACGTTCTCATGACGTCTGCAAATGAAACGTTCTGTTAACGTTTACACAACCTTTTAAAAATCTGGACATTTTTGAACGTACAGAAAACATTCAAAATATAATGTTTTCATAACATAATGAGAACATTCATAGAAAGATATTGTTACATGCTGTTAGCACAACAACATTACTTGTACATAATTTTTCTGAAACGTTGATAAATAATAAGATGGAACATTCCCTTAATGTTTGCATAACCAAAGCAAATGTTAAGGTACAAACAAACAAACAAACAAACACAAAAAACAAACAAACAAACAAACAGAACATATGTTTGTTGTCTGTCTTGGAACCTAAATTTTCATTCACAAAGGGCTGTATTATTTAGTTTCCTCTTGATGAATGCATATCCTCTTGCATATGAAGCCAGTTCATCTTTTTGAAGTAATCAGCACTGACAAAAGCTCTCTTACTTTAAAAATCCAGTCGACTAAAGGGTCAGCGTGAGGAAATCTGAGGCCTTGACGCGAGAGCGGCGTCTGTTCTTATGGGATAAGGGACGCAGCCGGCGGCGGTCAGAGAGAGTCTCAGTGCATTAGCAGCAGCTTCGGGGGGCGGGGTCAAACCAACACCTGCAGAGAGTAAAACTCTTCATTTAGATCAATATTCACATCATTAACCTCTTCCGGCCCTACACTAATGGATCGAGCTACAGCTCAACAGCACAGAGAGAAAAGAGCAGCAGGACGGGAGACGAGCGCGGGATAACGTTAACGTCTGCTGGAAGCACTTTGCCCTTTTCTGCAAGACTGCTGCACAAAACATTGACGATCTTTGACCTGTGACTCACACTCAGAGTCTGGAGAGACTCACGTCTGACACCCTGTTGTGTATTTGGGGTCACAGTCTGTTCTGATACGGTTCTCATACTCACGCAAGCTGTTTAGATGATTATTTGAATGCATTATTTACTGAATTACTTATATGAGGAGGAGTTATTGAAAATAATGCGGTAATAACAATAAACAGCATTCATTTTCAATCATTTAGACACACAAACAAAATAATAGTAACAATCATCAAATAAAAAGAGTAAAAGAGTGTAAAGGTGGTGCACAGCTTTCTCAGACCCTGTGGGTATGTGATTCTGGTTATGAGGACGAACGCTTCATGAGAACAGAAGTGATTGTCTGGTCTCTCAGGTTTGATTCTCCTGGGAAACTCACGGATTTAATGGCCTGCTTTATTGTTAATGATACAGGGGCTTCATCAGGCACAGAATGAAATCATTCGTTTCAGGAATTAAAGACAGACGAATGCAGCACAAACTGCCGCCGCTGACGGTCGAGTCGAGCTGTTATAGCGCACGCTTGGCAGCTGTCATAAATTTCACCCATAATTCTGTGAAACACTTGAGTGTGGAGGATGAAGTTTATTAAAACTGTTTTATAGCTTCATTTTGTTTTCTGCACCTGAGCGAGCCACGTCTGATTCGGGAATCTTTATTTTGTCTTATTAGCACTTTTGCAGATTGTTTGTGTGGTGATGTATGATGGATTTGATCATGGTGGATAAATGTCTCTCCCGCCTGATTATGATTTTAAATGTCCTCCTCGATATGCATATTCATTTGCCCATTGATTATAACAACTAAAAAAATATAACATCATCATCAATAATTATTTCTTCACTCACTTCTACCACGTGAAGATTCAGCTGGCCAGTGATGGGTCAGGACCTGTAGCTGAGGACTGGAGGAATTATTTAGTGTCTCACAAGAAAACCACATGCGGCAGAAACTCAAGCTGAAGCAGTAAAGTGAGAGAGATAATATGAGATTCTAGATAATATGCTTTTTCCTTGCAGGATAAACTCACCATCATTATTCCTGGTTTTCTGGAAGGATGCTAGATGGTTGCTATGCAGTTGCTAGGGTGTTCTGAGTGGTTGCCAGGGTGTGGCTGTGTGGTTTCTAAAGTGTTTGAATCCAAGGAAATGCATTCACTGACAAAATGTACACCTTGAATGCAATATAAGTTGCTCTAGATAAAAGCTTCTGCCAAATGCATAAATATCATATTTGTTTTTTTTTTTTTTTTAGACAATCCCAAGTGTCTCTTTTCAGAAGTTCCAAACTCACATGGCCTAATTTTTAAATAAAACAAAAGTATTTTTTGTAAACACAACGTTTACACTCTATTCCACAATTGAAGCTATGTGAAATGGCAGGAGATTATGAACAGCAAAAGGGACAAATATAATTGTTAGAAATGCACCAGACAGTCCACATGACCTTTTGCAATACATTAAAAGTCCTTTTGAGGTCATCTGAGAGCACTGTGAAATATAGATTGATTTTACGAGCTTTCGTTTGTATGGTAAAGAGTGTGAAATTTGGTCATGCACACCAGGAAAGATTAGAAAAGTCCAGGGCCACTTTTTAGTCCCAGTCCGTCCCTGTATTCGGGTGTCAATGAGAAAAGACAATGAACCATAAACAGTGCCAGTGCATGAGTTCCCAAAACTGCTTTACCTTTGTGTTTAATGAAGTGAAAGTAAGTAATCAAGTAAATGTGAATGTTGCACCACAAGCAAGTGGAATACAGCATGTCAGGCAACTAGAACATCAAATTGCAGAACACATTAGCATCACAAGACCCTTCCTCTAGCTCTCCGCTCGGCGCTGGCACCAGGGAGGGGTGTCAAAAGCACAAAACACCTGTTGTGCAAAGCAGTGAAGCGTGCACTTTAATTTGATCAGGCTGCGAACAATCACTCATTAGAGTCAAGAAGGGGAGAAAGAGGAGGAGGAAAAGGAGATGAAATCATTGAAGCGAGCCGCATGACGGCAGATAGAGCCGTACAAAACACCCTCCGAGAACACAGCCGAGAGAAACCGGTTCAGCGACTGTGTCGACACTAATGTAGAAGAAGTTGTGCGTCATTCCACGATCTTACATGTGGCCCTTTGAAAGACATCAGAAGTTCTGGAACTCGAGAGTTTGGATTGAGAAGAGGTTTGACGTCGACGTAGGCCTCTCAAATACCTGTCTGGAGTATGTTTACGGGCATAGATTATTTCAGAATGCTACCAGCAACATTACAGTAAAAACCCATAAGGGTCGAGTCAAAACTATTTGCTGTGATGCTCACCATTACGCCTCGAATGCTATTGATTGAGCTTGACTTGTGTTGAACCCAGAGCATTTATTTAAATCAATCTGATTGCAGATGCTGAACATGCTGTTACCTTGCGGTCCTGGGAAAATATCAGTTTACACTGCATGCATTTTGAACAAAATTTCACAATGCAAACAAGATTACGAAACCAGTAAGGAGCTGCTCGAGACTGTGGGAGGCAGCATGAGAGCAGAGTGTGCCATTACCGTGTTTAACGCATAGCAACATGCCACTGGAGGTTTTCTTCTTATGTTGCGTTAACAAAAAGCTGAGAATTAGCTTCCTGAAATCTTGAGTAAAAAATATAAGTCTCCAACATATAACTCACCAACTGCACTCTGAGAAAACTGCACTTCTTTACTAGAACCTTTAGCATGGAATCTTTATAGTGGAAAATGGTTCTTCAAATGGCTAAAATGTTCTTCACACTAAGAAAAAAAAAAGGTTCTTTTAAGAACGGATCACTGAAAGGTTCTTTAGGGAACTCAAAACAGCAACACTATGAAAACACCCTTTATGATTCTTTATTTTTAGGATGTTCACATTTCTGGATGTCTTCTATTGCACTGTACATGGTTTACATGACAGCTTTTATTCCGTTAACTAATTTAGTATCTGCAGAAACTTGTTCAAGGTCAGACTGTTAACAGATTATGTAAATGTACACTGTACTGTAATGTATATATTAAGGTATAACATAAACTAGTATAGAATTCAGCTATTATCACCAATTTTATAATGGCTTCAACTTTTCCTCTTTCTGTCATATTTATGATGCATTTCCTATTTCCAGTCTTGAATGGCATGGTGGGTAACACTATAACCTCCCAGCAAAAAGAGCCCTGGTTCGAGTCCTGGCTGAACCACGTGGAGTTTGTGTATTCTGTCCTTAATGGCTTGAGTCAATCCAAAGACAATCAGGTGAATTTGAATGCAGCCATGTACCGCCGCAGGGCCACGGTGTTAACTGCAAGTCAGTCGCGTGCTAAAGTCGTTCATGAAACTACTGCCAGGTGGTGCAAAGGGACAGTTTGCAAACTGACTGAAAATTATATATCTTAAACGGAGATCAAATAACGAAATGAACAACTATAATGTAACATTATAACATCCTTAAAAATCATTAGAAAATGAATTTAAAATAAATTTTTAGAAAGTATATTATTTCAAAACGCGAGCATAAAAAAAAAAAAAAAAAAAAAAATAAATCAAAAAAAAAGAAAAAAAAAAAAAGAAAAAGAAGTTCAATTTACACAAAGGCTCTTACTGCATGTTATGGTTATTAAACGGTCAATATGAAAACCATTAAAGCTACACAATTTCCTTATGTTGTATTAAGGGGTTTTGATTTCGATCTACAGGCTAATGAAAGTTTTTGAATGAAAAATCCTGACCTCAGCCGTTGGTCCTCTGTACAAGGCTGCACATTCATGAGACTCTATTCGCATCGCAATTTACTCTGACCCACACCATAAAAAAAAAAAAAAAAAAAAAAAAAATAATAATAATAAAAAACATAACCGGAAATAGGCTAAAACCGACGCTAAAGTCTAGAAATCGTGCAAAAAGTAGGGATATTAACTTTGAATATTTATATATACTATTGTTTTAGTTAGGCCTAAATAATGGGAGTGAAATTATACAGTGCCTCACGTTTTACTAAATTAAAGGAAACAATTCATAAAACATGCAACAATTTCTTAATGAGTGTATACATATATCTTTTCCCCAAGTACTGTGTCAAAATAAAGGATTAACAAAGTATGTGCATGACAAAAATGTGTGCTATATTATTAAAGGAATTTTAAAATATAAATGAAAAATGTACTTAAGTAATTAAGTAATGTGAGAATATTTACAATTTGCATATAAATCCATGTATGTAGCCTACTAAAATAGGCTACCACGTAATGCTCCGATGCAAAGTAAATGGCCCTTTTTTAGAATAATATAAAATAGTATTCATATTATGTAAATAATACTGAACACCTGTTAAATGTTTGAAATCTAAAATATGGTTTAATACTGTGTAGCTTAGAGTAAATATAAGCACAGGCTCATAGGCTTGACATTTATCCAGCTTGAATTCTTTCTAAGAAATGCACATAACTTCATAAGTAGGCCTAATAAATTTTAATCTGTGAATATTAAATATTTTAACTACAGTGTTTTTCTTTAATTTTCCCCACTGCAGTCGTCAAATGTAACACATTGGCTAGGCTATTTGTGAAAACGCTCTTTGATGCGTTTGTATGGTAACTTGTAGTTAAAGCACCACTCAGTGGTCAAAAGCTGCAAATGCACTTTGCAGACGCGGCGGCGGTGGCGCCCGCAGCGGGAGAAAGCCCATTCTGGTTGGCCACCTACTGTACAATCAGTAGATTATTGAAAAGTAGATTTTGCTGCATGTCTTATATCTTGAGGCTGGACACTGTGTGTGATGTGTGGTTATGAGGTGATTTCAAAGTAACCTCCTTTTTGGTGATGATGGGAGTTCTACAGTTAATTTGTCAGTGTCATGGGTTTGACAGAGTGTATGATCGCTGGTTGAAAATGAGGAAGAAGCCACTGTAATGACTCTGAGGAACTAATGGCCAGAGATAAAAGCTAGCAGAGATCTCATGAGTTCAACACGAGTCCATTTCCATATCTCCGGCTTTACAGGGGACACGGAAAGGCAGTTCCAGCATGGCAGAATAAATTCCTTCCATGAACGATTCATCTCCATAATTAACTGGATTGAGGTGGAACTACATTTACGATCCAGACAGATTCTCTCCGACTGAAGCGACTTCGGAGAAAGTGCATGTGTCCCTGCCCCGCTCGACAAGATTGGAATAGAATCGCGTGGAAAAGATCAGCGGGGAGCCGGCAGATGAACATCAAGGTCGTTTGTAACGGTTACAGTCTGGGTTTGGTCTTTCTACACCATCAAGAAATAAACGGAGAGATATCTGTGCATCAAATCTGATGACACCAATCCCTCAGCCTTCCCCCAGAATCCATTGTGTTTTCAATTGTCTCGTCTAGCGGCCATAAAGAGAGATGGGGTGCCTGCTGGGTGGGAGCAGTGCGGCAAATTGAAAGTGTAATTTCTAACAATATGAGACCCAGCAGTTGGGAAACCGATTGCCTCAACAATTCACCGCATATGTGTGTGTGTCTCTTGTCAATGAATGCAAAGCAAAGAGGGAAATGGAAGTTTGGTTCCAAATAAATAAGATGACTCTAATGGACGGGTAAATGACTTTGGCCCGGGGTTACTGTGGCTTCGCTGCATAAAGCCCATTTGGACCCATGGCACTCAGCATCCGTTTGCTCGTCTGTGAGCTCCCGCTGCGCTGCATCACCCTCCAGTTAATTGGAAAAGAAAACACTGGAAAGAAATTTTCATTTTACTGATGGCACTGATTGACATTCTGTGAGTCTCTTCTGGATCTCTGGGGTTTATTTCCACTGGGATTTTTACAGCTTTTGACGTGACAGTAACCAGACTTCTGGATCTTTGCATGGGTCTGTTTTTTTCTCATCATTATATCTGAATGCATGGTTTGTATGGAAATGCAACTGCTTTTGGAAACATGGGATGTATGTTACAGCAGTAACGCGATCCTCTCTTTACTGCTGTTTTCTATAACAATAACATTTGTAAAAATGATTTTTAAAAGAACCATTTCAGTAAGAAGACAAGAGCTAAGCTAAAGAAAACAACTGTCTAAGTTCAGTAAACGTCATCAGAACCGAGGACTTGTTTTTCTGTTAAATATGAGATGTTTGGCCGAAGTGAGCTTTATGGAGTTTTCCATTCACCATCCGACTTTATGCACAAACATTCTCCCAGTAACCCCAAAATATGTTCCCAGCACTGATCATTCCCACAAACAACATGTCTCAGCCTTCAAGCACCCTTATTATGACTTTCTATCTCATTCTAACACAGCTTTCACCATTCAGATTTGAAACACATCAGCGTTAAACCCCACGTGCGCACTGCATTCTCACAGTACTAACCTCTGACTCACAAGTCCAAACACTGTCAGTACAAATCCTGGGGCCACGACTTCAACATGGCAAACGCGCACCCCAGCGCGACATAAGACATTTTCTCCGTCTCTCTCAATCTCTCTCTCTCTTGGCACACATGTGCACGGATAATGGCACACAGATTTGATCCTTTCTGACAGAGGGCCAAAGGCCTGTGGGTTTCCCGCAGCTCTGCCAGCCTCAGATTCCTCTGCCTCCTTTTTCATATGGGCGATTAAGGTCTCCTTGCTTTCCAGTGCACTGTCAGAACCCACAACCAGAGCAGGCCTAATATGTCTGGATAACACACAGCCCCACCACAG
This sequence comes from Cyprinus carpio, assembly GCF_018340385.1. NCBI lineage: Eukaryota > Metazoa > Chordata > Actinopteri > Cypriniformes > Cyprinidae > Cyprinus > Cyprinus carpio. Next base: position 5,724,330 of record NC_056577.1, read on the forward strand.
CAATGCATGTGATCTCACACATTAAATGCTTCCATCCTGCCGTGGTTGAACTGTGTGTCCAATCGTCTCTCTCTGATTGTTTATGTCTTGCGTTTTTCAATGGCAGAGTTATGAATGCAGTTAACTGAAGAGTTATCCGACAGGGACAAAGCCTCTCTGCTCTCCATGGAATCTCCCTGGTCTGGTGGGCTGGACAAGAAAGAAGTCCCTGGTCTCTGCTGATTGATCCAAAACGATCCTGTTTAATATTCTTAGCCTATGTTGATTGGTCAAGAATGTCCCTGGGACCAGTTTGCACCAGCTGGACGTACGTACACCCGTTTTTTAAGACTGGGGTGGATTTAAAATGTGCATTAAGTCGTGCGAAGAATGAATACCTGTTGCTCCTAGGCTCTAGGCGTAGTGCTACGTCTGAGACTAAGGGCTATATTTTAACAATCTAAGTGCATGGTCTTAAGTGCATGGCGCAGGTGCACTTAGGGCGTGTCTGAATCCACTTTTGCTGGTTTTACAACTGGAAAAAACGTTCTGCGCACCGGGCACATAGGCTACAAGAGGTGTACCTATTCTCTTAATGAGTCATGGGTGTGTATTGGGCGTAACGTGCAATAAACCAATCAGAGTCTCATCTCCCATTCCCTTTAAAGGCCAGTTGCGCTCACGTCTTGGCTGATTTACTATTTACATGAACGCTTTTCCAGATAGGAAAGGTTCCATCTTCTGGGCACAATAATAATCTTTTACATTGTAATCCTTTCATTTTTAATATCTGGCGTGTTTGTGAGCTGCTGCGCATCCCTGTGTGTGTAATAAGCAGAGTGTAGGTGCATATTACTAACACACTCTTTAATAACAAAAAAAAAAAAAAAAAAATATTGCATGGGCATGCTGGTCTGGAAACGAGGTGTGTTCAGGCGCATTATTGGCATGTTGCTATTTTGAGGCAACTGAAATAGACCGTGCGTTTGACCAACTGAAACTTGGTCTAAATTCAATTGTGCAGTCTATTTCAGTTGCCTCAAAATAGCAACACGCCAACAATGCATTTGTTATTTAAACAACATGGCACAGGACTTTAAAATGATAACCGCATTGGGCTGAAACTAGCAAAATATGCTTGCGTTGTGACTTGAATCACATTGCGCTGGGTGTATGATAGGGCCCTAAATCTTACACCCAGTCAAAGGTGGTTTAAAGTGAAAAGTCATGATTTGCTCAGACATAATTCTTTTGGGATTCATGTCTGTGAATCAATTAATACTGCAGACGTGAACTGTAATGTGTATGGTCCTTTATACAGTAATTGACCTTAAACAAAATATATTTCTGTATGGAATTATGCAGTAAAATATTACATATGATCTGGGATTATTAGAAGGAACTGAACCAATCGTTATCTTGCTTGAAGGGACAGAATAAATGCTTGGAAATATTTCACGTCTTTAAGTTCATTCATTATTTGAAGTGTGCCCGCCATCATTCGTGATATTGCCAATAATCACATTGCCAATAATCGCAACTTTTGTGAAGAAATAAAGTATTAGCTTTCAAATTCTGTCGATTTTATTGCAAAATACAAACTATAAATGTGGTTTTGATGCTCCTTAAAGGGACACTCCACCACAAAATGAAAATTGTCACTAATCACTTACCCCCATGTCGTTCCAAACCCGTAAAAGCTTAATTCGTCTTCGGAACACAATTTAAGATATTCTGGATGAAAACTGGGAGGCTTGTGACTGTCCCATAGACTGCCAAGTAACTTACAATGTCAAGGTCCAGAAACGTATGCCATCAGTGGTTCAACCATAACATTATGAAGCCACGAGAATACTTTTTTTTACGAGAAGAAAACAAAAATAATGACTTTATTCAACAATTCGTCAAATTTCTTCAAAACTAGCGCTACGGTGATGTGGAGAGACACAGAGGGAGACAAATTGATGAATAAAGTCATTATTTTTATTTTATTTGTGTGTACAAAAAGTATGAAAAATAATGAATTTAATTTGTATGAGATTCTTGTGGTTTTAAACCTACAAGCTGACAATGTCTTTTACATACGTTTTCTGGACCTTGACAGTGTAAGTTACTTGGCAGTCTCTGGCAAGTCACAAGCCCTCCCGGTTTTCATCCAAAATCGAAGAATGAATGATGTTTCTTTATGGGTTTGGAACGACATGGGAGTAAGTGACTAATAACAAAATTTTCGTTTTGGGGTGAAGTATCCCTTTAATGTGGCGTTTGCTGTTGAAAGAAACAGAACTACTTACTGAAATGAATGATGTTTCATGTAATCACTTGATCTGTTTTCCAACTACACATGAAGAATGTCACTTAAAGTCACAATTACATCAGGAAAGACATTCATTGTACATAAACTAGATAATCAGCTAGAAAAAATAACTTATATTATACTTATATTAATCCTAAACCTACCCTAACAGTCTACTCTGAGAGTTAGTAGACACGTAGTTGCAAATTAATGAGAATTAGTTGACAAGTAGTTGACAAGTAGTTACAAAGTTACTTATAGTTAGTATAATGTCTAAAGTGGACTATCAAAATAAGTGTAACCTTCATTTTTAATGTTTGTTTGAAGAAATATATCATGGAAATGTGCAGGGAGACTTCAGATAGAAAAACGCAGACTTGTTAGGAATGTTTACTCAGTGAAATCATTGGTGGCTTCACATGTTATGACATCTTGAGCAATTAATTTCTTTATTAATAGTAGTTTGTAGCCATTGCACTGTGAGTGTCGTCTCCGATATCACTGCAGGAATATGTGTTGGTCGTAGTTATAGTTGGTGCAACAGGTGTAAATATGTATCATAAAGCTGGACATTGCAAAGGCCAGAGTAGGGCTTATGGCCAACTTTTTTTTCACGTCTAGCTAGTGCAGCCGGCTCCTGGACTCTACTGATTGGTTCAAAAACAATCCTGCCACTCTACCTCATCTATGCTGATTGGTCAAGAATGTCCCTAAGTAATGTTCATGTTCTCTGCTGATTGGCCCAAAAAAAATCCCGTTTAATATTCCTAGTCTATTTTGATTGGTCACAAATTATTTTGTGGAATGTCCCTGGTCTTTGATGTTTGGTCCAGAATGAATCAGTAGTATTGTCTTAGTCTCTGCTGATTGGTTAAGAATGTCCCTATGAGTCTATGTTATCTCCCTGGTGTGTGCCGATCGATGCAGAAAGAGCTTACAGAGTCTCCACGGTCTCTGCTTATGAATGAATGTTGTTTTGGACAGTGGTTTAGATGCTCTTGTTATTGTTACAGCACAAACGTTTGGCAGAACTCAGTTCTGCTTTAATAGCGTGCTGGTTTGGCTCAGCATGAATCCTCCAGCAGTTTATTTGGTGAAATATATCTGACATAATAGTTGTCTTCCTGAACTCTCGATCACTGAGGTCTGGTACATTCCACCCAATTATGGTCAGGTTTACAAGAAAACCCCAAAACTGAGCAAGGTCAGAGAGCAGGACCAGTGCATGTGTTCTCAGTGTGGGAATGCTCCGGATCTGGCATTCGAGAGCATTTGAAACCAGTGACAGCATCTTTAAGGATATGTGGAACCCCAAAACTGTTGGGTGTTGGGGTCAAGGGATCGTAAACCTATCATAGAGAGGAAATCAATGTTAGGTTAAAAAACGTGTAGCTGGCCACTGTCCACATGAGACCTGAGGCCAGAGCTGCAGAATTTCTGCCAAAGCTGTTCTAAAACAGATACATCTGACCACCTTCAGAGTGCACCAGGACACAAAATCGATTAAACAAACAAGAAGCAAAGCAAACTATTATATAAAACAGCTCCAAGAGCTTCTGTGTTCTTGACTCTGATTGGTCGAGTGTGGATGAAGTCTGAATCACCATTGACCATTTTCAGAAAACGCTTTTAAACCCACAGCCTGCGGTGGGCTCCGTGTCCCTCTCCTCCTTTATCTAGCCTGCGTGGTGCTCTCCTGCCTCTTTGTCTGCTGTGAATAGAGCGTTTCTTTGGAGAGGAGGACACTGAAATGTTTCAATTGTAGAAGAGGAAGACAAGGTCACAACTGCCTGTGGCCAGAATCACAGCACGGATCTCACAGACACACACAAATACACTGAATAATAGGACTTTGGCCTCAAATTAATTCTGTCTCACCATATTCGACTCTATCTGTTAATGGCTACTTGAGTTTTGCTGATAAAAAAGTAGAATAGTCACTCGACGTTTTAACAATTTCAAGTGTGACTTAAGTGCCCTCAGTTCAAAATGGGGACCAGTGTATATCTGAATGCATAAAAAATCAGTTTTGTGCAAACACTAACAATTAGAAAGCTTTACAGTGGTGCACATTCTGCAGCATTAGAGATCCCTGACAGAAAGCCTAAAGAGAGATGGAAGCTCATAATGTACTGAATAATGACTCTATTTATACATAAAATAAATATGTCTTTCTAAAGATGGATGCATCCAGTGATCTGTTTAAGGCCACGGCGGTTCGCTGCTGTAATCACACATCTCCATCTACTGAGCTTTATCTATTTATCACTTGCAGCTCCTGAATGCTGGAACCACATTTTCACATAATGTGAGTTGCAAGGACGTCAATGAAGCAGGAGCCATTCTCAATGTGAAAATGTGAATTTTCAAGTGGATTTCTGTATGATTGTGAGAATTCTTACACACAGAAATGTCTTTAAGGGCTAATAAATTGCATTGGGATGTCTGAAGCTGAAGTTTAAAATAGACTATATAAGTCGTGTGCTTATTTTTATGATGCTGCAAGATGTTTATTTAGTCCACTATAGTTTGCACACACATTCAGCCTGTCTCTGGATGATTTATAATACATATTTGTATGATTCTGTATGTATTACTTTTAACCATTACCGCTGTACATTTGTGCATAATATTTCACCATCAGTAACTAGAGAACCAGAGCGTTTTATGAGAGATCCTGGATGAAATGAGCTGTCCAACGTCTTTCCACATCTAAGAGCTTAATTAATTCATCCATTAATCAGATCATACACTCGTTACAGAGCGGTAGCATTTAAAACCGATGTTCATCTGGATTTTCAAGCTAATTAAGTGTGAGAGATGAGCTCAGAGACCTGAAATCATTTTATTTGTTTAACTTAGAGTTCCTCTGTAGTCTGATATTACACCGCCGGCTTTTCTGAGCCAATGACTTCAACAAAACACAGCATCAGGATTCACAAGATGCTGTTTTACACACACACACACACACACACACACACACACACACAGTGAAGTGGCAGTTTAGCGCTCATGGGTTTTGACCTGAATGACCTTTAGGGTTATTGAGACTGACACTGGCCTCCTGAGACGCTGAACTGATGCTGGAGCTTCACTTCAGATGAAAAAATGTGCTACACGAGAGCATAAGACAATACACAGAAAAGCTCCTAATAAAAAGATAGAGCCTATACAGATAATAAATTAATAAATAAAAGTTTCATAAGCAAATTTCTATTCATTTAGATGGACACCAAAATGTACAATACAAATGTACAGATTGAAAATACACTACCGTTCAAAAAATTTGAGGTCAGTAAACATTGTTTATTTATTTATTTATTTATTTTGAATTTGGAAATAAATCTGTACTTTTATTCAGCAAGGATGCATGGATCAAAATTGAAAGTGACATTTATAATGTTGCAAAGGATTTCTACTTCAAACAAATACAATAATCATAAACTTTCTGTTCATTTGTGAATCCTGAAAAAATAAAATGCATCACAGCTTCCACAAAAATATTGTGCAGCACAACTAATACCAACATTGATAATAATCAGAAATGTTTCTTAAGCAGCAAATCAGCATATTAGAATGATTTCTGAAGATCATGTGACACTGAAGACTGGTGATGCTGAAATTTAAGTTTTTATCACAGAAATAAATTATAATAAATCATCAAGTAAATGCAGCCTTGTTTGACTGAATTTAATCATTACAGCTCAAAAATTACAATAAAGAGTGAGACTGTTGTTATGGCTCAAGCCCTCCGCAGACAGCAAAACACACCCATTTACATTTATTTTGAGGTTCATTTCTAATGTATTCTTTCAGGGATTATATTAAAAATGACACTCTTAAATCCATTTCTGCATCTGTAGATACATTTATGTCTCAGATGCTGTCAGCATGATGATATATTTTACATTTCAATGTCTTTCTAAATGTACTAAAATGCACATGTGGTAGAAACACAAATTTTGCATACAAATGTGTATGAATACTAATGCGATCAGGTTGTAATATGAGCATTAGTGACAGTAACTCACAGACAAAGCCTCTTGATTTCTGTGTGATGAGATCGAGCGACACAAGAGTCTGATTGCAGCACTGGAAGCCTTCATCGCAATCTCACGAAGAGTCGCAGAAATCACGCGCTAAAATACTCCAGAGCAATGGTTTATTTCAAATTCAGAGTTTTGCCCTTAAATAAGAAAGTTTGTGGCAGTTCACGGACAGCGAAGTCAGCGGAAAAGTGCAGCGAGCAATCAGTCCCATTCAAGCCCCATTAAACCCCATTGACTTCATGTAGCCGGGCCGCTTGTGCCGGGAACGTGTCAGCTCAATGTTATTTTGCATTTGTGCGTTCAACAAGGACAAACACAGCTCGCATCCTCACAGAGGACGGCCTGATGAGATGCTAATGTTTGGAAGAGCTTCCTAAATATATGTACTTCCACTGCTCTAGGAAGTCTTCCTTCACATTTGTCTGAGAATTTGGGTCTTCAAACGTCATTGAATGTTGTCCTGAAGAACCTGCTGTACTTTAGCTTGATAATGAATTTTAAACAATTAGTAACACTCCTCTAATCTGATTGGTGATATTCAGTCCAACAGTATCACTCCAGTTGCATTTTAGCCCTTAAGCATTTTATAAATCAGTAATGTGTATATCTAAAAGCTCCAAGCTTTTTTGAACAAGATACATTCACACTGTAAAACATATCTTGTTAAATTTATGGTAGATAATGACAGCTTTGTTTAGCAGAAAATATTGCAAGATGGCATTTTGGTGCCTGGATATTTTATAACTGTATAACCTTAAAATATACTGACAATCACCATAATACAGGTGATAAGACAGAACGCAACCTGAAGAATCAGACATCATTATAAGTGGTCTGTTTATACTAAAATAACGCAATAAACATTATCTAAATAAATAACAAACATATAACACAAAACACTTTAATGAAAACAATCATATGTGATGAATGGACTTCTAGGAATTACATTTTACAGTGTTTCTACCATATTTTAGATTTTTAGTGGCAAAAGCCATACATTGTACAGTATTTTACAGTAAAATTATCTTATACTATATTATAATTATATAAATATATGATGCCATATTAAACAATTTACAGTTTGCCAACATATTAAGTTACAGTTAATCAATTAACAGATTTTACTGCTGCATTTTTTTCATTATTTTCTGTAAAAATGACAAACATTTTTTAAAGTATTCCTCTGAAGGAATGTATGTAACTACTTACATACAGTAGTTTTACTTCTCAATTAATTTTATTTGGTTTTGAGGATGTAATTAATATTATTATTATTATGGTTAGATAATGGTAATAACCTAATGGTTAGAGAGTTGGACTTATAACCCAAAGGTCACTTCACTTTCACTTTAAATCTGCTAGAAGCCTATGTGCAGCGGACACTTTTAAATTAAATTTCATGTAGCCATGTTGTTCTCCCTGTCAAATAAACAAATAACTACATAAATAATAGGTTTTATTTTACTTTTTAAATTTGTACTTTGTCTTTTACAGTATTATAAAAATACAGTATTATAAAAAATAAAACAGACTTTAGTTGCATCACAGCCATTAACCATGATTTGCTACTCTCTGTTCTGTTCAAGCAGGTGTAGTACAGATGAGTCATCAACATTTCTGGTCCATTTACCTGTAACAGAAAGATTGTATATTAATAAGTTTATATTTAGGTTATTTTTATATATATATATATATATAATGAGTCTTTATATATATATATATATATAATTTTTTTTTTTTTCCACTTAGCTCCACTAGCATATGCAGATGATTCGGAGTGAGTCTTTAAAATTAGCCACATTTACCTTGTAGCTTTTTGTCAGACTAGAAACTTAATTTAGTCTTAACTGAACTCATTTCTCTTCTGTAGAGGAGCTGGTAGCTCGGCCAGTTATTTTTTGGAGTAGCTCACCCAACACTGCATATGCCAATGTGCAATATTCATAATAATGAGACATCCTGAAACACACAGGCACCAGTATTACAGACACAACGCCCATTCACTGTCTCTCTCTCTCTCTCTCTCTCAGTCTTTGCTTCTCCACCACAGTCTTATCTGTTGTGCATGTGCACTAGTCTGATAGAGCCGCGAGCCATGCAGCAAGATAACACAAAATAATTAGTTAACATTCAGCTTACAGAGGGAGAGAGGAGGTTAAGACTTGTATAAGCACCCACAATGTCTGCAGCTAAATTATTTATACATTTTATCCAAATGCATACATGAGATGAAGCTGTGTGGGAGAGAGCTGGCTAGCGCCAGTGTGTGTGTGTGTGTGTGTGTGTACAGACGCAGGCTTTGAGATAAGTGCGGTGAATAATGAAATCCTGACTTCCTACTTCTGCCTTTAGAAGAAAATTGCACAAAGCCGTCTGCCGTCTGCTAATGCAGATACACCTTCCCCTGTGAAACTCCCTCGCTCTCAGCAACCGTCTAAAACACTGTCTGCACATAAATAATGTTTTTTTTTTTTTTTAAACGATGCCACAAATGTCCACTGTAATATTTGACCACCCGCCCAATCTTTTATTAAATGTCTAGCATCTCACTTATTAACGTTAGTTTCTGTAGGACAGTCACATGGTCTTAGTTGGATAAATATGATCATCAGTATCTCCTGCTTTAAAAATACATAAAATAAGGTAAAACAGTGCATATGGAGAAAATAAAAGGGCCCAGTACAGAGCCCTGCAGAACCTCTTTAAGAGGCAGAACTGGTTTCCCTTTATAAATCACACATACTCTTATCAGCAGCCAGACTTCCCATTGCCTCTATTCCCAGAATTCCCAGTAAATTCCCTCAGCACCTGCGCACTGATAACAGGTTTAATCCTGCAAGCGGCAGCTAGAGGTGTGTCGTAATGGAACACATGGATCTGAAGTGTGTACTCCTCGAAATGAATGTTTTAGCTATAGGCACACATGAAACTATTATTTTTGTTGGCACAATCATCCTATAAATGCAAGACAAACTCAATCGTTTACTATGTCCTTCTTAATGCAAGATGGCTATGTCATTGTATAAACTGTGCAGCAAAGAAACAAAATTCAACTCTGAAGTAAAAAAACTGTAAAAAAAAAAAAAAAAAAAAAAAAAAAAAAAAAAAAAAAAAAAAAGAAAACTCAGAAAAAACGGCATGCATAATTAATTTACGTTAATATTAATGAAATAAAAGGCCATGAAAACTCAGAAAACACGGTGGGCATAATTAATTTACGTTAATATTAATGAAATAAAAGGCCACTTAAGTGTACTTAAAGAAAGTACACTTTTAAAGTTGACTTTGTAATAATGTCAAATTAAAAGTTTTACATTAAAGTAATTTCTAAATGATCAAAAAATTCAAAATAATCTTTTGTGGTGTCTTGAAGAAGTACACTTGTTTTGATGCGTTAACTATCATACTAAAGCACATGTAAAGCACTTGATTATTATTTTAACTGTAGTTAAATATTTAATATTATATTTAAAGTTAATATATTTGAAATAGTAACTTCGCTATTAAAAAAAAGTTTAATTACCAAGTTTTAATAAAAATGCTGTTAAAGTGTATTTTAGTTTATCATAAATGCTCATCAGAACATTCAACAGTACTTTATATTTCAAAGACAATAAAACTAATTATGTAATTCCATATAAAGGTGTACTTAAGTCCTTCTTAAGTGAGCCAAAACACTAATTCAATTACGTTCCACTAATTGCATTTAAAATAAATTTTAACTATAAATGGTCATTTAATTGTAACATTAAAAATATATATATAATATTTGTCTTTGAATTAACAGCAAAAACGTTTGTATTGTGACATACACAGTCCTTGCGAAAAATTATCCTTGTGAAAAAAAAAATAAAAAATTCCTGTGTGTGTACAGTATGTGTGTGTGTGTGTGTGTGTGTGTGAGGGTTTGGCAGAGTCACTGTGCACCATCAGCACTATCAGCCTAATGAAGTCTTAAAATCACAGAAGGGCAGGAGAGCAGGAAGAAATGTGACAGAGACTGACCATGAGTGACGGCAGATGGAGGAGAAGAATCGCATTCAAATGAACACACACTGCCCTTGGGTTCTGCCGACGCGACACTTTCTAGTGTCCAGAAATCCAGGCGAGGATCACAGCAGCAGTGTTTGGGGCTCATCTCTCTCGTGAGGAAGGGCAGCAGATCAACCGTTTCCCATTTGATTGACAGCACTCAATAAACACAGCAGACAGCAGCGCCAATGGTCTACGTGTAAACGATAGTGAAAGATCCTCTTTTTAAAATGTCTTATCTCTGTCAAATTGTTTGATCATTTTTTCTTACAGTGACTTCAATGACAGTGTTGAATGCAGGCTAATTACTTGCTATCCCATCATGATGCTGAAAGCATGTTATGCTAGATTATAGATAGATAACTATTTATCTAAATTACACTAGTGTTCAAAAGATTTGGAGTAAGAGTTTTTTTTAAAGAAATTAATACATTTATTTGGGAAGGATACATTAAATTAAAGATAACAACAAACTCCTTACAAAAAAGTAAATAAATAAAAATAAATAAAAAAAATCAGAATCTGGCAGTGTACAATAACAGTTCCTACAAAATTTGTGTCTTGAATGCTTTAAAAGACAAATGAATGGGACTGCCAAATGTGCTATATTTATACACAAAGTGCCTTGATCAAATCTTTTGTTGTAAATTTTCTTAAAGACAGAAGCAAGTTGCTGACCTTTGACTCCTCGTAAGGACACAGTTGCCGGGTTTCCCCTCAGTACACACAGGTATTAACGCAACACCAGCACTAATCCGCTGGAGTCTGAACACATTTCACATGAATAATCCTTGCTTCACAAATCCTCCTCATAAAACATCTCACAATCAAGCACAGGTGGCCTGAACTGAACCGCGAGGACAATCTCACAGCATTCCTCGTACGGGGGCTAACGTTAAGCTGATATTCCCTAGACTTCATCCATGATCATACCACACAACATGTGACACTTAAATGGGATTTTTGTGTAAAACCCCTTCAATAAAACCATCGTTCGGTAAGAATGAACATGAGAGAGACATGACACAATAACGGACAGACAACTGAGATTAACCACAACACAGCTCAGAAGAAAAAAAAAAAAACTCAAAACATTCCCGTTTATTCACAGAGAAGAGATGAACATGCAAATGATAACTGAGATGTTTGGGTGTGGTTTACTTTGATGTAACATTTTAACCAAACACCTTGCGAAACAGAAGGCACTTACACAGTAAAGCGACTCATAATGAATAGTGAGATTAAAGTCAGATAGTTATAGCTCATTGACATATACAAGGGGAAGCCTATCCTTGTTAATTCACATTAACATGTAGTGTGTTACTGGTGTACACTTCACTCCCGTATACATGCAGTTCATTCAGTCTCCAGGTTTCTGCACAG